>NW_026652276.1:51105632-51362802 GCF_009828535.3 Hylobates moloch | reverse complement strand
AAAATAAAAATAAAAATAAGTTAATTAGGTAAATGTAATGGAAGAAATGCTTGTAAATAAACATAATATAATTTAGAATCTAAAGTTTTATTACATAACAGGCGTTTATTAAATGTCTGGGTCATTCACAATTAAAAAAATTATAGAAAAAAAAAGAAATGTAGAAAGGCTGCAAACAGACACTGACAGTAAGGTATTAAGGTGTTATAATAGCTTTATGAAATATTATAGGAGAATTCAAAGTTTGATAATAGGTATTTGACAGCTTTCTACCTCTTAGATAGCTTTCTGTTCTCTGTAGACTCAAGATAACGTTAATAAATAAGTTTAAGACTGCTTAAGTATGGCTTTGTTGTTGTTTTTTCCTTTTTACAATAAATCAAGCAAGGTGTTTAATTTCTCAGTGAGTATAGCAAACACAACCCAAAGTGAGTTCACAAAAACTTGGAAGCTGAGGATTATCATTTAAGAGCGATATAAACTGATCTTAAAAAGCTCTAAAAACAATATTGTTTGTCTTCAGCTTTACTAAAACTGGTTTAAATGTCATTTCTTTGAAATTACATTTTTTAAGTATAACATTTACATTATTTGTAGCTTCTGGCTGTTTGCATCACAAAATCTTAAGTTTTAATAAGGCGACTGCACTAGAATGTATGATCCAGTGTCTCAGAATATCTTAAGTTCCATAAAAGCAGGGATCTTTGCTTTCGTTTACCAATGTTTCCCAAACATCTAGTATAACGCCTGGCTCATGGCAGGTGCTCTATATAAATTTGATGAATTAATTAATGAGTGAATCATAACTAACCAAAGGAAGCCACTCACATTAAATGGTCCTTACTTTGTTAATGTCCCAATTCAAAAGGTAAGCAGAAGAGTTTTCAAAACACTTTCTAGCTTTTTCCTTTCTCTGGGTTAGTCAGTGACAGGACTGCTCTGTTCAGAAAGACTTGCCTTCATATTCCACTTTAGCTTTCAGGCAATAAATAGATTTCACTCATTTCATGCCATCTCAGAAAACCCTCTTTCCTTTAAAATGAGACATTTGTCCCCAGTAGCACACAAAAGCTCTATGCTTATAAAACACTTTTCAAACTTAGACAAACACCACACAAGAAATACTCAAACACACACAAATATCCCTTAAGTTAGGATCTACTCAGTGACTTCTTATAATGGTTAATTATGTAAGAATACAAACTTACACTAGTTAGCCAGGGCATATTTACTCCTTGGAGAGAGACCACTCTCAGTGTTCACTATAAATAAGCTTTATATTTCCTAGATGTAAATATGAAGATATGGAGATGAGAATAATCATTCTGGTTATGATGCCAACATTCATTATCAGGGAATAACACTATTCCATGATAATAGCTAAATACAACTTGACAGACTATGTCTAACTTGATAATTATGCCTCTTCTTACCCTTTTTTCCCCAATACACAGTGTATTTTACTTTGAGAAGGCCTGGCCTTCTAGCTTTTAACATCTTTGGAAAAAAATGGCAGCTTTTTTTGTGGGTGCAATAACTTCTCAGTGCAATAACTCATCTAATCGTGGGGGTGTAGATTTTAGATGACTGCTTTGGAGACGACAAAGTCCCATTTCTCATGTATTTTAAAATTAAAAACTGCTAATTTGGGGTTATTGGCAATACCCAGACTCATTTTAAAATAAGTGCTGAATCATTTGTATATTTGGGGACAGCTGTAGTCACAAAGAACCAAAGTACTTTTGTTTGCTTTTTATGGCACCTATTACAGCTGTTTCCAATAATATTACTCCTCTGACCTCTTCCATTGACATATCTTAATCTGCCACAGCAATTCTGAATACGTGTAGGGCAGGTAAGGACAACATTTAGGAAAATAGTGTTATTGATCTTATTTTAAAATAAGGATTGAGGTACATGAGAAAAGCATCAAACCAATTCATAATGTCAGTAATTTTAAGAATATATTAAATACTATTAATAAGAGATTAATAGAATTTTAGAATTTTAATACTTCTTAAAAGTAAAGTCTCTTGGCTAGTGCAGTAAAATGAAACCATGCCAAATTCCCAAAGGGCAAAAAGAACTGACAGCTAAACCTCAGCAATTAGAAACAATATTGTTTTAATGTTGTCTTCTTTGTTTTTTAGTCATTTCATTTGTAAAAGTCAACTGAAACTTAGGTTCTCGCCATCTATATAAAAACTGAGAGAGGAGGCCTCAGATTGTGTGCAGTGCCACGGAAAGCACTGTGTGCATATTATATTTAATGCAATACAGATACTTTAGCTTTAATTTTAAAACAAAACTCAAGAAATCTTTATCTCCACCAAAGAAAAATACAGCATTTGCATGATAATATAGTTGTGGTAGCAGTAGTGGAAAAACAAGATACAGCCACATAGACAGCAGTATGGAAAAGGGGAGAACCTTGTCAAACCCATCACTTAATCTACTTTTTGTGTCAGTGATAAGGAAGAAAACAGGTAAAAATACGGTATACTTCACGAAACATCATCCACTCAAAAAAGTGTCTGGAAAAAGTACAAGAGAGATAATGGAACCATTCGCAAATGTGAAGAACACATATACCAGCGAAACATGCAATTCTCAATGCAGTTACTTAGGAAGTGAGTTTTGAAATGATCTGATTCTCATATTATCTCTAGTTAATGATTCAAGTCGTCTATTACTACTTTTTCTACTCCTTCCCAATTTTGTGGCTAATAGACTAAATACCACCCTAATAACAAAAAAGACAAAGTAGCCCATTTAAGAAACATGAATTAAATTTGAGTTTATCTACATCTATGGTTAATTTCAACTTTTGAATGAGTGGTTGTGAATAGCCTAACTCCCTTGGTAGAACTGTAAAAATAATTGTATGTGACCAAGATGAAAGCAGAATGTATTCAGCTTTGGATATCAAACACAACTTGTGAATTTGGAAATGTACATCCTTCTATTGATATTAGCCAGTGTCATTAAGCCATAACAAACAGTAAAGCTAATATTCTCTTCTCAAGAGACAGAATTTGTCTTTGTCTTTAAATAGTCAATGTGAAAGATGTAATAAAATACACATTTTCCCCCTACCAGATGCATGATGGCTACCTTTGAAAGAGGACTGATATAATTGTATATAAACTTGGCTTTGAACTATTTCACAGGTAAACCAATGGCAAACTGCCACTCACACTTAAAGCAAAGAAAACACGTAAGAATTCTCCCACAGAAATTTACCATTCCTACGTCAAGCAGTTCCCTAAATAACCATTGATTTATCCAACAACCTATAACAGTTGGGCACTGACTTTATGCACAGCATTTACTAGATGTTGCTTAACTTCTCCTTTCCCAAAGGACCCTCATTCTCATCCTGATACTTTGGGTGTATCTGGATGTTTTTCACTTGTGAAACCCGCTCTTCAGAGAATGCCTTTCAATTTTACCTTCAGTAAGATGCATGATGCCCTTCAGAGTAACTGATGTTTCTGAGTTACAGAAAAATTCACTTGCTATCAACAGGTTGCAGCGAATTTGTTGGCCTTTCTTTCATTTCCCTAGAAACACAGGATGTGAAGGAACAGAGTAGCAGGAGGGAATCACAGATGAGAAGGAAAACTGTCGCCAGAGAAGATGAAAAAAATTCATGTTCTATACTGTGTTCATCTGTAAAAAGACAAAATGTGGTTAAGTTTATTACACTGATCTTGTGAAATGCAGATTCATACATTAAACATTGCTTGTCTATTCTAGAATGAAGTAGTAGGAAGATAGTTGCAATGGCAAATAAATACCATGGAATAAGAGGGCCTTCAGCATGTACTATGTATTATCCTGGGCTAATTAAGACCTTTTATATCACCTAAGCTGACGGATTATTACTCTGCTGCCCACTGGCTTAATTTTGTGAATCCATCCAGACTGCATAAAGCTTTTTGCTGTTATGCAAGTCTGGGGACAGAGCAACGTGTCAAATCTGCTCATGTGAAACAAGGGTGAGGAAATGCTGAGCCATATGCCAGAGGGAGAGAGGAAGGAGAGGGAAATGATACACTTCCCCTAAAGGCCACTCAGTGGGTAAAATCAATGACTGTGTTTCAGGTACAGGCTAAAGAAGCAGAATTACTAAGAACCCCTTCACCCTCCCCACCAGTGCCTTCTGCCCAGCTGCCTTGACCAGGACAACTTATAGTAAGTAAATTGTTCATCCAAAGGATACCAGCCTGCCAGTGACTTGCTGTCTGACTTCCACACTGGTCTTTCCCCTTAGACCAGATGCTTTCAATCGAGGATGATTCTGTCCCCTGGCAATGGCTGAAGACATTTCTGATTGTCCCATCTGGCTGTGAGGGTGCATGTGCTTACTGGTATCTATTTGGTAGAAGCCAGAGGTGTTGCTGAACCTCCTATGAAGCACAGGAAAGCTCCCCACCCCACCAATCCCCAACAAATAATTCTGAAGCCCCAAATGCCAGTAGCACCAAGACTGAGACACATGGCACTAGACTGGAAAGCCTCTGGAGAACTTTTTTTTAATCCCAAGTGCTCAATAGTGTGTGGTACATAGTGGGCTCTTAGGAAAATTATTTTGGATTGAAAAGCACAGTGAAAGTGTTGCGCCTATGTTTCAGTCTGGCTGATGTTTCTCTTTTTTTTCTTTCTTTTTTTTTTTTTTTTTTTAATTTGAGACGGAGTCTTCCTCTGTTGCCCAGGCTGGAGTGCAGTGGCACCATCTTGGCTCACTGCAACCTCCACCTTCCAGGTTCAAGTGATCCTCCGGCTTCAGCCCCCCAGTAGCTGATATTACAGGCACACACCACCATGCCCAGCTAATTTTTGTATTTTTAGTAGAGATGGAGTTTCACCATGTTGGCCAGGCTGGTCTCAAACTCCTGATCCCAGGTGATCCACCTGCCCCGGCCTCCCAAAATGTTGGGATTATAGGCGTGAGCCACTGCGCCCGGCCTGGCTGATGTTTCAAATGTGTGCTTAATAGGGTGGACTGGGGGGGTAAAGAGAGGGAGGGAGGGGGAGACAGATAGATAGAGGAAGAGAGGAAGCCTGGATTCAGATCCTGTCACCGCGTGAGCAGGGCAAGTGGCTTAACCTCTCTAAATCTCAAAGTCTTCATCTATTGAAAGGGGATTAATAGTACCTAGCAGATAGGCTTGTTAAATTAGATGGCATATCTAAAATGTTTAGTATAGTAGACAGAAAGTAGTAGACAATTAATAGCTAGTCCTATCATTATGAGCTTTGGCTAAATGCCTCTTGGAGAGTAGACTGGTTCTATTATAGTCCCAGAGGAAAACACTGATTACGTAGGAAATCCAGACTAAACAAATGCCCAAGTCATACTGCAGAGAACACCGGTGCTCTGGCTCTCTTGGACAATTTCCTCAGGAGCCTATGGTCCTATTGCTCCTGAGGCTGCACCAGACGTTGGCCCCTGGTGCCACCCTCTTTCAGAGCTGCAACCTCCAGACTTGGCAGAAGACAGCCGGCTTGGGGAGAGCTGCTTCTGTTTCAGAGTATACACCCTGATTCTAAGAGTAGATGATGGATGCAAGTCATGGCCAAGGGGCAGGACAGCAAACCATTGTGAAGTCAACCCAATTTAGAGACTGATTCAACTTTTGTCTAACCAGTGCCGTGCCTATATTATGAACTCTTTTTCTTTTTTTTTTCTGTTTTTTTTAATTATAGCCTCTTTTAGCTCTTTAAGTCTTCTATGGGTTTAATGGGAGACTTTAGTGGTGTGCAGAGAGTGTGTGTGTGTGTGTGTGTGTGTGTGTGTGTGTGTGAAATGGATTTATTTTATTCTACAAATGAAATGAATGAAATCATCTGAAATGAGATGGAATAGCTACAGCGAACGTCCAAAGACCACAAAACTGTTTCCTGACATGTGCTTAGCATATTTAAATTGCTCTCACAGTATCATCCTGAGAGCACAGAGAGCAGTCCAACTGCTCCACAGGACTGCAGAGAGGGAACCAATCCATTTTCTCAATAATGGTGATAACAGAGATGGAATGCTGATTGCCAAATCCCAAACACACACAGGCCTCTCACCCAAAGGCCATGATGCCTTTGTCTTAGTAACAGAATAAACCCAATCCTGTACAAACAGCTTCTTCAGGGTGCATGTTTTGAATGGGGCAAAGATTAGCTTTTTGTGGGAGGCTTTCCAGGATACTGGACAAAAGCATGCACTAGAGACTCACTAGGTAGATTCAAATATTCTTTCTACCATTTACTAACTGCTTGATCTTAGTCAAGGTACATAAAAGGGGCTGTGTGGGGAGAAGGGGCTCTGTTCCCACATCTGTCCAAGTAGGAATAACAATAATACCTAACTCACCAGAAGGTGGCTGTGAGGACTGAATGAGTTACTACCCGTGAAGTACATGGTATACCGTAGGTGCTTAATGTCACCTATTAATGGTGGTGGTGATGATGATGTAATTTGCTCAGGAACAACAAAAGAGGTGTAAAAAATCCCCCCATTTTACGGTTCCTGTGATATAACATATTTTCTGAATAAGGCTTTATATTTATTCCATTTTTGTGCCAGGCCTATAAAGCCCTTTATACCTTTATAGCAGTGTTGGGAGTGACAGTCTAGCAGGATCCTTCTTACACGCAGAAAAGGTTCATTTTACACTTGCCAATAGGAATGAAACTATTTCGCTGCCACAATAGCTAAGTGTTTTTCTAAATGGCCTATTTCGTCAACAACAATCAGGAAAGTGTAAGAAAGTACAGTCTCTAATGATTGTAGCCCGTACTTAAGGTGAGGAAAAAAGTAAAAAAATTACACAAGAAACCTGAATACAGGGAGATCTTATTGAGGCCTTATCAACACATTCCCCAAATGTCTGAAGAGTGACGCCCTCTCATTCTCGCTCACCTTTCCCCTCCCTGCCTTCCTCTCTTTGTTGAGCACCTACTTTTTGCCAGGTACCAGGAATATGGTAAGGAAGAAAGGCCAGTAATAACTCAGGATATTTTTTGGAAGCATTAAATAAATTTTAAAAAATGAGCTGGAATAGCTCCATGTGGAAAAGAGCTTAAAATTAAACAGCATCAGCAAAAATCCAGCCAAGCAAGCACAATCTTTAAGAGGAAGGATTTTAGGCTGAAAGGCAAACAATACTAGTTGATATACTAAAAAACACCCTCCCAAAGGAAGATGCTCTCTTTTGTGGACAATCATATTCCCATTTCTATCATGAATCTCATTTACTATTTCACTCCTTGAACCTTTTACTCTTGGCAAGCCCTTCACAGCCCCAGGAGCTACTTGTACAAATTAGCTCTCAAATATAAGGCAGATGAAGTAATCTCATTGCTGCTAAAGTATAATTCTCTCTAATTATTGTAACTACCAAGCATTAGTCCTTCCCTTTCTAAAAATAACACTCCCTCCCCTAGACACAGTGATGAAATCGCATACCAAAGAAAAACATTTGCTTATCAAAGAAATCTTAGTTCCTTAATATATGAAATTTCTACACGGACAACTTTAAAGTGGAGAGGAGGAAACTTGAATATTAGAAACGTCACTTGTTTTTTGGAAGGTGCTGAATGCCAGGAATAAAAATCCCACTGATGATGTAGGTGGTTTAAATCCAGCAGCTCCAACTTGTCATGGCTCATCTGAGCACTGCACTCTCCTTGGCTCCGCCAGGGCTCCCTCCCGCAGACAGGCCCAGGATCTGCCATGGTGCCCTCCCTGCCTCTGAGCACACACACTTATTGAGAGCTACACACAGGCCAGCCGTGGTACTCACCATACTGTCGAATTCTACAGAGCCCACTATCCGAGACACCTCATCAAACTCCTCAGGAGACATGGGGAGCAGGTTGTCTGTGGTCTGAAGTCTAGAAGGGTGACTAAAATGGGGAAAAAGGAAAGACCAATGTCAACATCTGAGTGATGAAGGGACTAGTGCATACTTACACACTTTATCTTTTGTCTGTAATTGAATTATCACGTTATATTTTTATTTTGGGTAAGTGCATACACTTGTAAAATACATTTGCAAAAGTACAGCTCGTGGGAGGCTCATGTCCCCAGCCCAGCCCCTTGGGAAACGTTTCACACTCCAGGGATGTGATGAGCAATAGCCAGACTGGAATCTGTGCCGCTTCTGCCTGGGTAAGCCTAGGTGTGAGCATGTGCAGTGCACTACCCTGAGATGACCATGCCTCGTGGCTTACCCTGCACAGAAAAGCACCAGAGAAATGTCTGGGGAGTCCCTCATCCCTACCTTGAGGTTTGAATGCAGATAAAGCTGCTCCACACAGTGTTTTTACATGAAGGCTACATCCATTCACCCCAAGACAGTGCTGCAGGCCAAATAACTGACAATGACATTTCCAAAATTTTTTCTACCTTTTATAAAATGAAACAACAAAATCAAAGCAAGTGGAGACAATGTATCTCAATCATTACTTTGGCCTTTTCTAGATTGAAAAGAACTACTTTCCCACTCTGATCAATTTTTGCTCATTTTATTTATACTTTTTCAAAGGGTATCAGTTTTGGGGAAATTTATATACCTTAAATACAAATTTGGCTTTTGGCTTTTTTTTTTTTTTTTTAAAGGTAGTAAAATGCCGATAGGGTTTTCAACAAGTTCAACAAGTTCAGCTGTGATGGCGACAGCAATTACAATGGAAAAGTAAAATACAAGCATCTTCAACAGGCCCCAGCCAGGAGCAAGGCTGGCTTGAGGTTTGTAAACATGTCACTCTTCTGTGTTCACTTACACTTCAGACACAGAAATCAATTCAGTCTTGATATATCCAGTTCCTTTAGGGCCATCAAGTTCCATTGGCTCTGGTGCTAGAAATAAACACATTGTGTACGCTTTCCATCAACAGAAATTACTTCAGAATAGAACATCAACTTTTCGGGGGGATTAAAGTTCTACTGTGTTTCTAGACAGCTTAGCATCCTAAAACTTTAAGGGACTATAACCTCCCTGCCCAAGTCACCTAAAATTCTAGTGGGAATGCAGAAGCAACAAGAAGAAAAGGGGAGGAGATTTCAGCAGGACACTAGCTAGGAGCTTTCTCTTTACACAACTTGAAATCTTACAAGAAGTTTGAGCCCAAAATATGCAAAGTTCTATCTAGTTTATTGGCATTGGCCTGGCTAATGAATATTCACAGCTGTCAAGGTAAGCTGGGGGCATCTTCATCCCAAAGTAATTGTCCTAATATTGAGATTTCTGATTCTAAAAAACAGCTTTGCTGGTGTGTTCCAAACAAAACAGGTCTAATCTGAACTTTCTCAAATGCAATTCATTGACAACTAAGAAGCAAGAGACCTGTCTTCTCAGATGAGGCCTCCTTTTAATAATTATCTAATAAAAATAGGATCTAGTAAGTAATCAGGCCACCCTAAATGAACCACTTCACTTCTCCCAGGCCTCAGTTTTCTCAACTTTAACGTAAGCAAGATGCCTTCTGTTGGTTGGCCACAGAAGGGGTATTCTCTACCCCTTTTCATGTGGAAACAGTGATAGTAACAAATACACAAGACTAGCAATGGACTTTCCCAACATTCCTAAAATAGGAAATTGTCCATTCATTTCTTACTAGCTGTATCAGGCCAAATAATGCATTATGTTTCACCTGTGCTGAGTTTATGCCATCTTTTGAAAGCCTACTCTTACCAATTCAAAAGCAAAACACTGCATGGGTGGAGTTTGAGAATAATCACCCCCTCATCAGGAAAGACTGTACCACGCTGTTACCACCTGCTTGCCCCACTTACCTTCCTTTGGCCTGGAGTAATACTTTCCAAAGGCATGGTCTTTGTCAATATTTGGATACAGATACTTCAAGGGATTCTCAGGAATATTCTCAGCAGCCATGACTTTGTAATTGCGAATGATGTCAGGGAAAGTAACAGCAGAAAGTTCTTTCTTCGTGTAGGGTTCAACCGCATGGAACTCAGGTTCTAAAAAGGAGAAAAGCTAAGTAAATCCCATAGAACATCCCAAAATGAAAGAGGACAGAGAAATAAAACACTGCAGAGTTGATGGATTTGAGTGAACCTCATTAAGAACTAATCACAGTCTAAGCGTTATAACACATATAGTAGACTGCTTTATTTCTAAATAAATTATAATACTGTCTCAGGGAAAATAAAGGGAGCTATTATTCTCAATAACATTCTATTTGCCATTATTTGCTTAGATTTATAAATCCGGGCAAAAAAGATTTATTAAAAACCTTTAAAAGCCTGCATCTTCAACAATGTATTGCCCATAGGCACATAAATAACTCACTACTAAGTGGGTCATCTTAGCTTAAGCCACAGATTTAAATTACTAAAGATAAACTCACTTTCTGTTTTTCTTTGCATATTGAAAAATCTAATTTTTTGTTAAACTAAATTATGATATATAGAAAACAACTTTTCAAATTAAAAATGATCCTATTTGCTACATTTCCCTGTAACCCTTAATGTAATAAACCATGGTTTAATTTACTCCCGTTCTTATTCCCAGACTGAATTCAGATCCTTCTTCCTAGCTGATACAGAATCTCCCTTTGGGTGTCCACCTTCCAGAGGCCACAGTTCAGGTGCTCTGGGGAGCCTGCTGTGGACCATGAGACTATGCTGCCATCCTAACCCTTCCTGGCTGGTACTGTCCTGCTTGACCTTTCCTGGTTGCCAAGGGTTTTCTTCATCTCTGCTTGGTCTGCTAGCTCTGTCTCTCAGCTGGTTCAGGAAGGGAACAGGATAAGAGGAAAAGGGCAGGTTCCAATGACTACTGCCCACGCCAGACTCTCGTCTCAGCCCCCCTGCTTTTTCCTCAGAAGAAAAATAGAACAAGAAGAGTATTCCAGAAAAAAAAATAGAAGAAGAGTATTCCAGAAAAATAAACAGAAGAAGGGTATTCCAGAAAAATAAATAGAACAAGAAGAGTATTCCAGAAAAATAAATAGAAGAAAGTATTCCAGAAAAATAAATAGAAGAGTATTCCAGAAAATAGAACAAGAGTATTCCAGAAAAACAAATAGAACAAAAGTATTCCAGAAAAATAAACAGACAAGAGTATTCCACAAAAATAGAATATATTCCAGAAAAATAAATAGAACAAGAGTATTCCAGAAAAATAAATAGAACAAGAAGAGTATTCCAGAAAAATAAACAGAAAAATTTACTTTTCTGTTTATTAAATTCCAGAAAAATAAATAGAACAAGGGTATTCCAGAAAAATAGAATATATTCCAGAAAAACAAACAGAGCAAGAGTATTCCAGAAAAACAAACAGAACAAGAAGAGTATGGCAGAAAAACAAATAGAATAAGAGTATTCCAGAAAAACAGAAGAGGAATATTTCAGAAAAATAAATAGAACAAGAGGAGTATTCCATTTTGTGTCTATCCACTGAAAGTATAAAAATTACTTAAACAAATCAGTTTTTCCTCCTGCCCTTCAAATAGACCAAACTCTAAACAACAGTGAAAAGTAATCAGTTGGTCTTTACGATTTTTTCATTTACGCTGTTGAGCTTCACCCTCAGAAACCTGCTTCATAACACCAAGGTTTCTGGAGTCTTTTAGCCATGGACTCATTTGATTAAATAGAAACCCAATATACGATAAAGATAAATTTGCAGCTGCTCTGTCTGAAGGCAGGTTAGAGGCTGCCACTCGTCCCAATAGGTCCTGCATCAACTCCCTGGCTAACGATGTGTATGAAGTCTTCTCCTGAAGCCTGTCTCATCTGCACACTCTAATCTGGGATGACCCTAAGAGAATGTGGACGCTTACTCCTGTGGGAAATGTGATTCCTGCCAAGAACGGGTTGCAGATTATATTGACTCACATCCTTGATCTGCAGATAACAAACCTGATGCAAAGGAAAGAATTGGCATTGTCTTTTCAAAACCATCATTTCCACAATATGTTCCAGAAGTGAACCACAAACATTTGTGGTGGTTTATTAAATCCTATCGGGGGGCTCATTTGGGGTAAGTATAAGACCTGCAATTTCATGTCCCAAACGCACTATCTGTATGAGCTGACTGGTGGCGATGAAGAGGGACTTCCCACACATGGAATGGTGGGACTATGTGCTCAAACTCCCACTCACCGCCTCCGTTCTGGGACCGCTCCATCCATGTGAATGTGATGGCCCCTTCCCGGGAGCTCTCGCTGAACCGCAGCAGGAAGGTCCCCGGCTGCTGGTCCTTCAACAGGGCACGCTCTCGCTCCTTGCTGATGAAGCCCATGATGCACCTGGATATCGAAGAGATGGACGGATGGGCTTTTAGTTCAATCATGATTTCCATGCTAACTTACAAACCAAGAAAATGGCTGGAATGTGAGAAAAAAACCCTACGGTAAAAAACGTAGACTATTTTAAAATCTATTCAGTTGACACTTAAGGAAGCATTTCACTTATACATGTATATACTAAGGTTTAAAAAAAAAAACGATATGAATATGGTGTCAGTAGGATGCTACAGATGCTCAATAAACACGCGTGGGATGAATGAGCCTTTTATTGTTCCTTTATTATTTTAAAGGCCATGACAATGTCTGAATTTATACATCTTTTTTACTGGAGAGGAAGACCTAGGCAATATATTTTCATATTCTAGCCCTTCTGATCAAGTTAAAGCTTTTGTTGAAATATCAGCCGATCCTGGCAATAAGTCAAGATAGAAAGGATTTACTCAGTTATAAGGGTTTTTCTTCCTCCCTAGGGGCCACATATTAGATGCTCAAAAATTTTTTGTTGACTGAATGAATGCATGAATGGCACTCAAGAGTTTTTTGTTTTTTTTTTTAATTTAGCTTTGCCAATACATATACCTGTACTAAGAAAGTGTAAGGTTAATGTTATGGGGTTCTACTCTTCTGAAGCCCTGAAGGGGCAGCCTATAAATGCGCACTCCTGTGAGATTCACACACGCCTAGTCAAATACTGAAGCTGGACTCAGGCCTTGTCTCAACCTCGCAGCACTAAAAATACATTTCAAAATACATCCATCAGTGGCCCTTACCCATCATTCCAGAGAGGGAGCAGGTGTTTTTTAATGAGTTCTAGGATGCTTTCAATCCAAAGCCAGAAGGGAAAATTTTTATCATTTATATTTTCCTGAAAGTATACAAATGCACACATTATGGACAAAAATCTAAAACAGTGACTTACCACGGCCCCTCCCACCATCATCTGTAAAGACTCCCCAGGTGCCAAGGATGGAACTGTCCCATGCAGCACAGCGATGGGATCCCTCCCCTGGCAGGGAATATCAAGTTCCCTCCCCGCTCTTATCAGCATTCAGACCAGGAGCTCTCCAGAGCTCTCCATTTCCCTGTGCCGGGCTCTGCTTCCCTTTCCAAACAGTAGCAAGCTAGCCTGGGGGTGACCTCCAGCGTGACTCACGGAAACACAAGCTGCCCCACACTAGCAAAATCCAGCAGTGCAAGCTGGTCCACACTGTCTGGTGACTCCAGCAGAGTCTAAACGTTCCCCCCAGTGGGCCCCTCCGCTCGAGCGGGCCATTAAACTCGTCTGGTTGGTCAGGCTGTGCCACCCAGCCCAGAACATACATTTCACACAGAAATGGCTACAAAACTGCTGGGCAGGGGTCCAGCATGAGTGAACAGGAGCCTCATTTCAGATATGAAAGAATGTTATCACTCAGGCAGGTGCTTCCTGTCAGACTCCCGCTCGGAGACCAACCTCCTGCACAGAAGAAAAGTAAACAACTTGCCCGAGGGGCTCCTTGGCCAGAGAAGAACACGCCAAAATAAGCAAACAGTAAAGTAACTATCACAGCAAGAAACATGAGAACCTCAACCGAGAGCAAAAAGGACTCAGAGAGCATAAAACCCAGACAGTCCTCACCTTACAAAACCTCGTCCACGGAATGAGACCATCGGGGCTGGCGTTAGGACCTAAACAAATAAAAACCAGATTTTTCAGCAAACAGAAACTGATTCTAAAGCTTTGGTTGGACGGATGGCTCTTGTATTTGCTCTCAAGGAAAAGAACCAAACACCCAGCAAAGACTGTATGTACACAGTTGACATTTTCGGATACCTTAATGCCAAATTAACTGAGCAATTATAATATGTGCTGTAAGAGGGCGGAATTTAAATGGTCTAAAATATGTGTATGTTGGTTTGAGTTTAATGGCAGAAAGGAATGGATGGCAGATTCCTGGGCACCACGATATGAGTTTTTAGGGAAAGCGGAAACATCACAAAGCCTTACCATCTGCTCTCTCCCTCCCCAGCCCCCCTTTTCCATCCCTCTCCTCTAAAGAGAGGACAGTCCTTTTAATGCCCTCTTCATGTTACACTTCCTTCCAAGACCATCAGCTGACTTTGCCTTTTGCACTAAATCAAAGGTGCTCTGCTGGGCCTCCTAGAGAAGCCTCCCTATCCAAGGCCTCTTCCCACTGCCTCCCTCTGCTGCTCAACAGAGCCCCTCTCCCAAGGACCCTACAGAATTTTTTTCAAAGTTCAACCCGTGCCCAAGATCACCCCTAGATCTTCAATGTAACTGATACTTGACTTTACAAGTTTATTTTAGATATTATTTATGCATTTCCCTCAGCTTTCCTCCAAATAGGACCCGGGCTCAGGGAGTCTGACGCAAATCAAAAACCACATGAGAGAAATGAGAGGAAGAAGCCCAGGGGTTATTAGCTACACATATTAAAGCAGCCCGGGCGAGATGAGGTGGTAAGCCTATTACCAGTCTTCAAAGAGAACTACAAATAAGCCATTACAGCTAGAAAAAATATCCTTCTTAACTCTCACCAAATAAAGAAATGGAATAAGGGGATTTTATACTTGTATTAAACAGCACAAGACCACCACTGTGACAGCTGCATAGCCACGAGAAGGCACTGTTGAAAGTCACTGGGTTAGGAACAGCCTACTGCTGTTTGGAGTAAATGCAGTGCTGCTCTACAGAAAGCAAATCTGGATACAAGTTGTCCATGGATTTTTAAAGAAATAGTTCAGATAGCCTCACTCACTGAAAGATCTGACCTTGAGACTAGTGGATCTTTGATTTGTTTAGTATGAAGGACTAATAAATGCACTGACATTAACCACTGAAAGGGAATTATCTACCACTGTCTAGACTCTGTCCAGTCAGGCAAAACTGCAGATCAAAAGAGGCATCCTCTTGAGGGGATGGCATCCCCTGCCACCTGGGCCCCACCTGAGGCAAGGGCCCTGGGTTTATGCTGCAGTAGGCAAGCCCCAGGACTTTATTCTCATCATGTCAGGGACTTCCTTTTTTCTCCCCAAGGTTAATGGTTAATAGGCCTTCATCCTTCTCATCCAGGAACTTATTTCAGCCACAAATAATATATTTTTACATAATTCATAAAACTTTCCCTTGGGAATCCATCTCAGAAATCTTAATATGAGACAATGAGGAATGGATTCATTTAAATGTTATCAGGTCTATATTTCTAAGGTGATGTATGATTCTCACTTAGCTATAATAAACTATAGCTTGAAAAGCTGACAGATTTTAGTACTTTTTCACCTTTAACAAAATAGCAGAGGGGAAAAGAGCAATTAGAGATATTTTTATGAATTTCAATTTTTATAAACCTAACAAGTTAATATGCATATACCAAGAAGCTTCTCTCCCAACATGTTCAGCTGGTCCACGTTGAGACCTCTTTTGGTGACAGAAGAAAACTGCCAACTCAGCACTTCTGAAAGCTGAGCCCATCGTGCACACGGTGGAGTCAGGAAGAAGGACAGATTCTAGAGAGAAAACACCCAAAATCTAAGGGTTACTACAGAGACACCAGTCACAAGTGTGGCACTAAAACATGTGTCCATCCCAAAGTTCAATTCTAGTTTATATGACACACAGGTGCTTTCACAGTAGGGGAAGAGAAATACAGTCAATTTTCATTATTTACAGATGCACAGTTGTGAACTTGTTTACTCACTAAAATTTACTTGTAGCTCCAAAATCTAAATACATGGCATCTTTGGGGTCATTTAAAGACACACCCATGTACACAGCAGCACACAGCAGCAAAGAATTCGAGTCTCTTAACACTTTTGTTTCCAACTGAAGCCAAACAAGATGACACTCGCTTCCTGTTTCAGCTCTCATAAGAAAAACGTGTCCTTTTTGAAGCCTATTTAGCGCCATGTTTTTTGCATTTTGTGACTGCTGTTGGTGATCACTGTTTAAAATGGTGCCCAAGCATAGTGCCACAGTGTGGTCTACTGTTCTAAGCACAGGAAGGCTGGGATGTGCCTTATGGAGAAAATACATGTGTGAGGCAAGCTTCACTCAGGCATGAGTTACAGTGATCCTGGCTATAGGTGTAATGTTAATGCCTCAACAAGTATATTAGATAAGGTGTCTTTAAACAGAAACACACATAAACAATGTTATGCATTGATGGGCTGACAAAAATGTTGTGACCAGAGGCTTGAAGGAACCTAGCCTCGTAGTTCCCTCAGGAGCAACAATTCATTATTTGCTAATTAAGTGTTCCCGGTGACTTTAAAAAACATAAGTACTTCGAATAATGATAATTGACTGTAATTAACAGTTGAGTATCCACACTCTAAGAATGGGGCATGCTTGTTTAGTAGATGCATACATTTTAAAAATAATAACAATAAAGTGGTATGGAATCACTGACTGCCCTAGCTTACTCACGTGGGAGAAAAATCATAATTCTCATTTCAAACACATATCCATGCTTCACATTCCCCGATTTACTCAAGCGCCTTAGAAATACCACAGGAGCTTTGTCACTTCTCCCTCAACAACTGGCCATTGGGGCTATTTCAGAGACGCAGCAGCAAGAGCATGGGGTCTCTGCTTAACCCTGGGACCAAAGCATATGTGTTTTCCATACCCTGGGTTCCGCCACCAGCATGTTGTACCAAAGGATGGAGGCCCAACCGCTCGGGAGCTGGCTGACGTTGGAGATCACCACAACGGGCAGAGAGGTCGTCTAAAGGATGACAAAGACCTTGAAATCATCCAAATCACAGAAATGTCACCTTCAGATAACTGCTTAGCCTCAACTAAAAGCAAGGGATTATTTGTAAATTTGTACATATTTAATACTTGAAAATGAGAAATGTTAAGTTCTGTTCTTTTGTCCAGTTTAACCTTTGATGTATCTTTCAGTTACGAAATAAGTCCCTAAAAATAATAATAGCTACAATAATTAAGGGATATGCAATATGAGAAGATGAAAATTGTCACAATGAAAACATAAAATGTGGGGGGAGGGCAGAGCAAAATAAATAACTCCCAATGCTTAATGTAAAGAAAAAAAAATTAAGATCAGCTATCTCAACTGGAACTTTTAAGTTATTGAATTTGAAGGTTAATTCAATTCTCTAGCTTTCTGGACCATAAATTAAGGTTAAGATAGTATTAGCTGAAAAAGATCATTTTAAAACAATTAGGTAAATACCTCTAAAACAAAAACTGAGAAATAAAAATACATGTAACAATTAAAAGTAAAATAATGAAGTTTTCCAACTCGGGACCATAAAAGTCTTACCTCGAGGTCAATTACCAAACCAGGCTGACACAATTGGGTTTCAAAACTAAGGGAGTGAAGCTCTTCAGTAACGATGAGAGGACCCTTGGAAGAGAAAAGGAAAGAAGAAAAGAACATAATTATTCACAGATCCTGAAACTTTCAAAAGCCCAATTAACATTGCAACAGGCCACAGAGATCCTGGACCCAATCAGCGGCAAGTCCGAAGACTCAATATTCAATCTCTCCCAGATTTAATGATTCTGAGCATCTCAATGTGCTCTGAAAGATAAGTGTCTGAAGTTATGGCA
Source organism: Hylobates moloch (assembly GCF_009828535.3). Classification (NCBI taxonomy): domain Eukaryota; kingdom Metazoa; phylum Chordata; class Mammalia; order Primates; family Hylobatidae; genus Hylobates; species Hylobates moloch. The sequence continues at coordinate 51,344,948 of NW_026652276.1, read as the reverse complement.
AGGGTTATAGATTCAGAGCCATAAATGTCAATGGGGAAAGAGCAACTAATGGCTTTGTGACCTAAGGCTTCTCGACCCTTAGCTCTGGCTGCCTGCCCAGTGTGGCTGCACATCTCAATGCAGATGGGTGGGGAGGAGGTGAGAGGGCTGGGAGTAAGTGCATACTTGTGATTGTCTACTGCCTACCAGAAGGGCTGACTTGCATCAACTTGGCAGGTCACAAGGTGTCTTGGTTTCGGTAGAAATGGATAGATTTCAAAGTGCCTTCATAGACATTACCTCATGTGAACCTCACAACTTAGAACTAGAGAGGTGCAACTGCTAGACCCAGGGAGGTCAAAACATAGTTCAGGCGCACACCAGGACTAGAAGGTATCTTTGCACTGCCTGGGCCTGTGCTTGTCCCGCTGCTCCATGTGACCTCCACTGTTCCTGCTGTGGAAGGACTGCACGCTGTGTGTGCATAAAGGACGAAAGTGTTCTAAACCAAAACAACTCCAGATATTTCATCCTTTGTCCATAGTTCATTTCTGAATGCATCACAAACCCAACTCCTTAAAGATCACGTTGTAGGAAGGAAACTGATGCAAAGGCAATGCTTTTGGTAGGGGATGCAATGGCCGAAAAGCCCTCTTGGCACACAGCAAGGCAGCCATCAAAGTGGCCTCTCATTCCAACTCTGACAGTAACTCTCTGTGCACCCTTAGCTAAATCCTGCAAACTTCCTGTGACTCAATTTCTTCACCCGTAAGATGCGAAGAATACAAAAGCCCACAACAGCTACTCCACTGAGTTGTCCATGAGTGTCTAATGAATTTGTGTACAAAATCGTTTGACAATAGTAAAGCACAAACATGGTGTTTTTACTGTTGTCACAGATATACCAAGTACCCAGCTCCTTTGCTGCTCTTCCCTGATGGGTCTGAACTCCTCTGTGAGGTGTCCCCAGCCACCAACTGACCTGTCCTTGCTAGACAGACCTGCCTGATTTGGGCCCATTCACAACATAAAGGGACTCTCACCTCATTAGTTCTGGTGCCAGCATTTTTCTGTTCTTTCAATTGCTATAAAACAAATAATCATCTTAGTAAACACCATGGTAATGGACAAAGCTGCTATCTTCATTTACATATGAGAACAAAGTTAGGACTAGAAAGAACAACAGATGTGACTTTATCTTTAGAATGCAGAACATGGGACAAATTGGCCCTCGTTCAGGGTCCATGAGCAGAAGCATGTTTCCCCAGCGGCCTGATGGTGCAGACAACAGTCTGGAGGGATCTCTTGGAATCGCAACCAGCTCCTCTCCTGCGTTCAAACTTTCCCTGAATGATTCCCCATGCACCTTCGTTAGCTGTTTCATGCCCTGAGGCTCAGGGGACAGCTTCTCCCTCCCCTTTCCCTCAGCAGAGTCCTCCAGGCTGGGCCCAGTGACTCCAGGTCCAACTGCCCTCAAGTGGACATCAATCCCTGAGCTGTCAATCCCTGAGCTGACGAGGGAGCAGGCTGGGGCCCTGAGGGTGGCTCTTAATACCCTCAGGCACCTGAGTTGGGCTAAGCTTTCGAGCTAGGTAGAGCTTCCTAGCTACGAGGCTTGCTGGATCACAAAGTGGTCTCTAATGAAAAAGGATGCCTTTAACCTCCTGCAGGTTCTGGGCCCAGGGAAAGCTTCGGACTCAGCACCCACAGAGCCTCACAGCAATTGGCAGCCCCCGTGTTCACAGAGGAGGAAAGATGGTGCAGCCCACATAGAATACCCCGCTAGGTCTCCACTGCCTGGGGAATGAGCCCTACTGCCCTGGAGAGTCAGGCTGCCACGGAGGCAGGGGCTGTGGGCAGGACCACCAGGAAGGGGAACACAGGGGCTGAGGAGTGAACCCTGGAGTACAGGACCACACTTGGATCACAGTCAGGACACGGGAGCCATAACCTTTGAGAAAACTGCAAGCGTCTACAGTGAGTGACTGTGGGGATCATGCAGGCAGCAAGTGCAAATCATTTACATAAACACAGGCTTAGAAAATATTTTTACTGCGAGTGATACAGCCCAGAAAACAGAGTGAACAGCCGTGGGATAAGGAGGAGAAACCAAAATGCCCCAAGTGCTGGTGACAGGAAGACACCAGCCACAAAGTCTATAAACCCCAGCAGGGGGCATCCTCCACATGTTAACCTGCCAAAAAGGGCCACTCTATTGTCAAAAGTCCTAAGAAACCAGAGACAACGCAGAGAGGAAACTGATGTCCCTACCAGGTGCCGAAACTCAGCCGCCAGACTGCCATTGGTGGACTCCTCCATGTTCATCACTTTTGTGTGCGTGCCCAAAATGTTGAACTTCCTAAATCTATACAATATAGGAAAGAAATGCTGAAAAGTCTTCCAACTATTAAACAAATAAAAATATAGCACAGTATAGTGTAAAGTACATCACGTACCCTTTTACTGTATTTCTCTCATTCACATCTCTGCAAAAAAATAATATATATAATCACATATGTGTATTTAAAATTTGAAATAAGCTTTAACAAAATTATAAGACTATAAGAACACAAGAGTTTAAGTGAATGATAAATAAAAAATAAATCTACACCTGTGGATTTGCAGCCTTTCATTCACTCCCTGCTTCAATCTACTCATACTAGGTCTGGCAAGTATCACTGAATGACCTTTGGCAAATAAATGGTCTGGGCCTCACATTGTTCATTTGCACAACATACTAACAGTGCCAACATACAGGACATCGTGAGGAATAAACTAGTTAATTCCTCACCAGTACACCCTCAATAAATGTAAGCTATCGTTATTGTTTCTTGAGCAGCTACTTGGTGCAAGGCCCTGCACTAAGCACTGGGGATCCAGCCGACAGCACTGCCCAGTTGTCACAAAGCTCAGAGGACTGCTAATGTGACCATTTAATCCTCATTTTTATTCTCTATGATCTTTAATGCTCTCATGAAAGTACCAGAAAAGTCAGTTATCTGGGGGAAGTGGCAAGTTTAAGTTTTAAGTCTGAGGTTAAAATTTTGAAAGACCTTGCACTTCTATATCCAGTGATTACTTTGTCATGTTCTGGCCAAATAATGTATCCGTGAGTGTCCTCGATGTAGACTAGAAATCATGGGCTCACTCACAGATCTATTAGTTCCCCTTCTTTTCCAATCTCAACCAGAAGTTCAATGCTTTTGTGAATGACAATCACCATTAGCTATGGAAGGGACCTATTTTCCCGTTTGGAAAAAAAAGAATTTAAAATAAAAGGAATACTATGATAAAAGCTGACTTGTGAAAGCTAAGAAGACAGACAGAGCTGGAACCGACAGAAAAGATACAAGGGCCTGAAGCAGCTGAGAGGAGCTGAGCTGACGCAGAGGATGGTAAACTGCAATGGCAACACAACCCTTGTGCTTCCTCCGTTTAGGAAATAGGACATATTTCCCCGTCCCCCGAATCTCAGCTGGCCTTGATTTGCTTTTAGCAACAGGATGGAAGGGAGTGATGCTATAGATGTTCCAAGGCTAGCACTCAGAGGCCTTGTTCACTTGGAACACTGTCACCATGGGAAAAGCCCAGGCTAGCCTTTTTGAGACGCATGAAGAACCTGGTTATCCCAGCTGAGTCCCAGTCATGTAATAAGGCCTTGCTAGAGCACCTGGCTCCAACCAAGCTAGCCCAGACCAGGACAACCTACAACTCACAGAATATGAGAAATAATGAGTTTTTGAGTTTTTAGCCACTAAGTTTTTGTTTGTTTGTTTTCAGACAGTCTCACTCCATCACCCAGGCTGGAGTGCAGTGGCATGATCTCAGCTCACTGCAACCTCCGCCTCCCAGGCTCAAGTGATTCTCGTGCCTCGGCCTCCCAAGTAGCTGCGATTACAGGTGCACACCACTACATCTGGCTAATTGTTTGTATTTTTTGCAGAGACGGGGTTTTGCCACGTTGGCCAGGCTGGTCTCAAACTCTGGCTTCATGTGATCTGCCTGCCTCGGCCTCCCAAAGTGCTGGGATTACAGGTGTGAGCCACTGCACCTGGCCCAGCCACAAAGTTTTGGGAGTGGTTTGTTAGGAAGCAAAAGCTAACTGATATACCAAAGATGATGGCAGGGAAGACAAGGCACAGACCATGCTACGAGGAAGAATATTTTTATAGGAGTGGGAAAAAGCAAAAAGCCAGAGGAAAATGATTTGAATGATCATAAATCATTTTTGAAACTTGCCAAAACGGTATGTGACACAAGCTAACAAAAACATTAAATATGGGAGGGGTGGGGGGAGCCATCTTGTTCCTTAATGAGAGTGGCCAAGTCAGTGCCAGTCCAGGTCTAGGGTCTCAGGGCAAAATAGGATGGGGCTGCTCCACTTGGACGCCCAAAAGAGATGCCCATTCCTGGGTTCCCACTGCCCAGAAGAGACAAGGGTGAATCCCACAGGCTCCACACAGTCTCCCCAAGATGCTGCTGACCTCGTTCCAGAAAAAACCCCCAAATGACCACCGAATCATGGCAGCCTGGACGTTCAGCCTCGGGTTGGATCAGGAGCCTCTCCTTTGGGGCTGACCTAGAAGGAAGGGGTGGCATGCCAAGTCCAGCCACTTTGAGACTTGCTGATTACAATCTCATATGCATAAAGGGACACTCACTCTTTTGTGCATTTATAGTCTAAAAAGGCACAGGAATGTTGATACCAGCTCCAGGGGAAGCTCCCAACATCCACCAAGGGAGCTGCTGATTTAAATCTGCTGGGATCATCTGTGATGGCCCTGGTGGATCTGACTAGAAGTCTCTGCTCATGCACAGCATCGTCAGGACTCTGGCTTCAGCCCTGGGGCCCTAGGGAGGCAAACTTCCACCCAGTATAGACCCTTCCACAGCTAGTGAATCTGCTTATTTAGTTGAGAAATCTGTGCTTGAGTAACAAAATCAACATTTCAATAGTACATGTAATGTTATATAATATTAAAGATATCTTACTTATCAAATAAGACTTTGACTTTCAAATTATAATTCAGCTCTTGCAATTTCACCAGCAGTCTGGAAAGAAAAATAAAAGCCATTACTTAAAAAGAATTCTCTGTTACAATTTATTTATTATGCCAATTCCCTATTAACGTTTAGATAAACCACTTCCCCCTCCAGTTTTAGGGTATTACCAACAAGAAAACTGACAGTTTTGTAGATCTACTTAAGTTTTTGTACATGTATTTGTAAGAATAAACTCCTAGCTGTGGAACTGCTTAGGAAAAATTGTAACACGAATTCTGACAGGATGCAGCCCTGATTTTACATTCCCACCAAAAGTTAATGAGGGTAGCTGTTTACCTCTATAACCTTGCCAATATTGAGTTTCATTGCAATTTTGACCTTTGGCCAATCTATTAAAACTTGTATCTAATCTTTGTCCTGTTGGGAGACAATAAAAACTATTGCCCATAATCAGAAAAAATAGTGTCACATCTATAGTCACCCCAGGGTAGCGTGGAAAGATGGAGGGCAGGTGAGAGGATGTGCCTCTGCTCCACTGAGCTGGAGACCTTGGGAAGGAGACCCAAGGGCTCTGTCTGCTCCGTTCGGTGGAGCAGGTGGATGGGGTCAGATTTCTACTGTCCCTTCCAGCTGTGAGTTCTAGAATTCCACGAAGGCTTCAGTGTGACATTGTACCTACCAGCCAGGGAGGGTTACCCACAGACTTAATTCAGCAACACCCCAGAAAAAGGACCCGGGCCAACTCTGAAGGCCAGTCCAGTTCTTCAGCGTCTAGCTACTCATCGTAAGAAGAACACTTAAAGAAATGCAGCCATTCAATAGAAGAAAGTAAAGCCACATATTCCTGGAAACACTTCTACAATTATTATTGAGGAGAAAGGCTACAAAACAATGTATGTAGCCTACTCCGAGTTTTTAAAAAAGAAGTATGTCATATTTGTGTGTGTGTCTCTATATGAAATATTTGTGTAGACATGGAGTCCTAGTTTTTTAGAAAGGAAACATTATGTCATATTTGTGCGTGTGTGTTTCTGTATGAAATATGTATCTGTGTAGACATGGACAAAATCCTGGGAGGACAGACACTAGGCCATTTACTGTGATGGTCCACAGATATTTATATCATAGACTGCTTTGAGAATCTGATGAAAGCTATAAATCCATCCATCAGAAAAATGTACATGTTATAAATCCACATTCACACAGCTTCTGGGGTTCGTAAGGCTCAGGTTATGAGCCTATGAGCCTATGCCCAAGAGGGGTGAGGCAGCCAGGAACTTTTACTCTCTATCACACACATTTCTGCAATTTGGAATTCTGTTTTCCTGTGAACATGCATTACATTTATGATTGGAAAAAAACCAGGAGTGTGTACATATATGTATATCGGTTACATTTCTACTATGAATATATTAATAAAAGACTCAGATATTCTCAGTAAGAGTTCATATTAAAATACCCCCTGAAAAATTATTTCCTCAAAAGCACCCTATATAACAGTTTTTATAAAAGGAAACTAGGGGTACAAACTACGTGACAGGTAATACATGGGATGCCATCTTTCCCTTGTTACCTCAACTTCACAGTGAACTGGACCCCTGTCTTCAAGACCAGCGGCCTCTGAGGGTGCGTTGGCATGCAGGGCTGTCTTTCCACCACAAACGAGCTGCAAATACCCAGCAAAGGATAGATAAGTTAGCATTTCCATTAAGGTTGAGGCAGTCACGATGATTTTCCTGAAAGAAAAAAGGGGGTTAGAGAGTACGACCTAAAAAAATAGTTTGAAAGATTCTGACAAGTTGGATGAACAAAGCGATATTTTCTAATTAGTAAAGAAATCCCAAAACCTAATAGGGACTTAACAGAAACAGAATAATTGTAATGATCTGTGAAACTATTACATTGAAACAAACACACAATGAAGGCTAGGCACAGTGGCCCATGTCTGTAATCCCAGCACTTTAAGAGGCTGAGGTGGGAAGATTGCTCGAGCCCAGGAGTTCACGACCAGCTTAGGCAACATAGTGAGACCGTATCTTTACAAATTTTTGTTTTTGTTTTTAAATTAACCAGGCATGGCTAAGTAGTCCCAACTACTGGAGGGCTGAAGTGGGAAGATCACTTGAGCCCAGGAGGTGGAGGCTGAAGTGAGCCATGATCACACACCACTGCACTCCAGCCTGGATGACAGAGTGAGGCTCTGTCTCAAAAAATAAAAATAAAAAATAAAAACCCCGTATTTAATTATGTTCATTTACATGTCAGAATTAAGAATAAAATGTGCACTCAAAGTACAAGTAATGTTTTTAAATTTTAAAAAATCCAACATACAGGACTTCTTGTTTGAACATTAGCCATAGGGAACCAAGTACGTTTTTTTTTTTTGAGACAGAGTCTCGCTCTGTCACCCAGGCTGGACTGGAGTGCAGTGGCGCAATCTTGGCTCACTGCAAGCTCTGCCTCCCAGGTTCACGTCATTCTCCTGCCTCAGCCTCTCCGAGTAGCTGGGACTACAGGCGCCCGCCACCACGCCTGGCTAATTTTTTGTATTTTTAGTAGAGACGGGGTTTCACCATGGTCTCTATCTCCTGACCTCGTGATCCGCCCGCCTCGGCCTCCCAAAGTGCTGGGATTACAAGCGTGAGCCACCGTGCCCGGCCCCAAGTACATTTTTTAAAATATGACTTCCAATAAGTACGATATTTATTAAACACATCTTTGTTACACAGTATGCAACAAATTACAATATTCTGCAGCCACAAATTATATGCAGAGTATGAAGAAGCTATTAATCAGATAGTATAATCTTTCCATTTATAACTCTACAAGGAAGAACTAGCAAATGAGATCTTACATATAACATCTCACTAAACTTTACCCATGGAAAGTGACAGACACTGCTTGTGCTGTTTGATATAAAACGGTGAACTTCATCTTCAGAAGACTAGACCTGACATCTAAACACGCCAATATAAACATCAAAAAAAAAAAAATGTATTCTAACCAACCACGAGAAAACAGTCTGATATCAGAAAAATACATTATTTTATAAACCAGCACACAAAGGTTTAAAACAGTTCTGAAAATGCAGTTAGCTGTCTTGAGTCAAGAGAATTAAAAAAAAAGTCAGTATTGACCATTTACAATCTCTGACCTCTGTGGATATGGTAAGCATCTGTTGTAGTGCAGCTACATACAGTACAACTCAGGCAATTTTGTTTTTTCACTTGGGTTCAGATTGCAAATTCATTACTGTGAGAAAAGGATGGAGGCAAATTTTAGCAGGAACCTCCACCTGACTGCTTGACCAGAGTGCTCTGAATTTTAACACTGGACTTCTCAGCACCACCAGCTGTTGCTCCAGGACCCATTAGCTTTTTAATCTCAGCTGCCATCATTATGGAAGACAGTTCTACATTCATTGCATTCTTTTTTTTTTTTGAGACAGAGTCTTGCTCTGTCTCCTAGGCTGGAGTGCAATGGCGCAATCTTGGCTCACTGCAACCTCCGCCACCTGGGTTCAAGTGATTCTCCTGCCTCAGCCTCCCGAGTAGCTGGGATTACAAGCGCCTGCTACCACGCCCGGCTAATTTTTGTATTTTTAATAGGGATGGGATTTCATCATGTTGGCCAGGCTGCTCTTGAACTCCTGACCTCAGGTGATCCACCCACCTCGGCCTCCCAAAGTGCTGGGATTACAGGCATGAGCCACTGTGCCCGGCCTTGTTGCATTCTTAGCACTAGTTTCCAAAAACAGAATTCCAAGGGAATCAGCAAATTCCACTGCTGTTGTGTAGTCTACTACTTTCTTTGTGGTCAGATCACACTTGTTCCCTACCAACAATTTGTTGACATTTTCACTGGGATAATGATCTATTTTCTGCAGCACTGTTTAATATTATTGAAGGACTCCTGATCTGTCACATCATACACAACTAGGATGCCACTGGCTCCTCTGTAATAACTGGAGATGACTGTTCGAAGTCTTTCCTGTTCTGCTGTGTTCCACATTTGAAGCTTGATTGTCTTCCCGTCTAACTCTATAGTTCTTATTTTGAAATCCACACCAATTGTGCTGATGTAGCTTTCTGTATATGTATCATCTGCAAACCTAAGAAGGAGGCAAGACTTTCCAACCCCAGAGTCGCCAATCAGAAGCAATTTGAATAAATAATCATATTTGGGATTCATGCTGGACATGTCACTGTAGCTGCCACCACTGCCACAGCCACCCTTGCTGCTACAGCTGCCGCCCTGGCTCTCCGCGCCACAGGTAACTGAAGGAAAGGACAGAGATAGGCTGTTCTGGGAGAGCAAACGTCTTCCCCCACTCTGTCCCCTGGGACACAATCAGCAGCCGCTGCCACTCAGCTATTGCTTCCACCCAAAATCAAGTACATTTTTATCATGTCAAGTTTGCATTAAAAAAAAAAAAACCTTGCAATATGAACCCTTCTTTTCCACTCAGTGACATTTATCTATCTACTAAGTATGTCTAGAGCACCTGCTGTTCACAAGGCACTGCGCTAGGTCCTGCTGGGGTAAAAGGGTGACAAAGGCATGTCTCTGCCTTCCAGAACCTTATGATATTCAACAAATATAAAGAAATACATAACAACTACATAACAAAAGGCAGAGTAGGAGAGGAACGAAGGGTGACTGCAGGCCACCAAGGGAGACAACATCTGTTTGGGAAATCTGGAAAGATTAAATGATGAGATACAAGGTGAAGCTTTCGGGATGATACAATTTTGAAAGCAGGTACACGAAAAGAAGGCTCTGAAGAAGAGGAAGTACCCTCAGGAGAGCCACAGAAAAGCAAGTGTGCGGCATGGCCCCTATAGGAATCAGCAAGAGGTCAAGTTTGTTGCCTAGAAAGGGACGTGTGTAGACGTGAAACGTGGAGTGGTCAGCTAGGTCCAGGCTGAAGGGGGGCCGTGAATGCCCAGTTGAGGGGCTTCACTTGGATCAGCAGGCGATGAGGAACCAGAATGGAACTCTGCTCTGGGACAGCACTGGTCACAGGGAGGAAGGACGGGGAGGGAGGACTGGTGGGGAGGCTGAGGAAGAGTCCAGAAAGGAGGATTTGAGAGCCTGAGACATGAGGAGGGGAGAGGGGGAGGTGAAGCATGTTAGGGTCATGGTGGAGACTCAGCCAAAGGGGAAGGAGGAGTGGAAGATTACTACAGCTTGCAGCCTAGCTGGCCACAAGAGTGAAGAACCATTGGCATTACGAAATAATTCAGGAAGAGTCACTGTCATTAAAAAATTTTAGGCCAGGCACAGTGGCTCACACCTGTAATCCCAGCACTTTGGGAGGCTGAGGCGGGCGGATCACTTGAGGTCAGGAGTTGGAGACCAGCCTGGCCAACATAGCAAAACCCAGTCTGTACTAAAAAAAAATTAGCCAGGTGGGGTGGCGTGCGCCTGTAGTCCCAGCTACTTGGGAGGCTGAGGCAGGAGGATTGCTTGAACCCGGGAGGTGGAGGTTGAAGTGAGCCAAGATCATGCCACTGCACTCCAGCCTGGGTGATAGGTGAGACTCCATCTCAAAAAAAAAAAAAATATATATATATATATATACACATACATATATAAAACACCTATTAGACCTTTGTAAATCATCTGAATTTTGGTAAAATGTTCCTCTGTATAGACTGATTACAGAAGGTACAAATAAATGTCCCTTGAGTTACCTCTGAATGAGCTGCTGGAAAAGACTGAAGGTGCGGTCCCACAACACTTGTTTGTTTTTTGTGATAGGATCATGTTCGTAGGTGTATTTCTGTTCCAATTCCTCCAGCTTTTTAAGCTGCTGCCGAACTTGCTGCAGACTCTCCGCAACTACAGTGAACCTGGGAAGACACAAGACACAGATGTCTCTATGAGAAACAGTCCAGAAGCAGCCTGGATTAAAGGGAATCACGGTATATTAGTCCATTCTCATGCTGCTAATAAAGACATACCCGAGACTGGGGAATTTACAAAGGAAAGAGGTTTAATTGACACATAGTTCCACATGGCTGAGGAGGCCCCACAGTCATGGCAGAAGGCAAATGAGGAGCAAAGTCACATCTTACATGGTGGCAGGCAAGAGAGCTTGTGGAGGGAAACTCCCACTTATAAAACCATCAGATCTCGTGAGACTTACTCACTACCATGAGAACAGTATTGGGGGAACCACCCCCATGATTCAATTATCTCCACCTGGCCCTGCCCTTGACACGTGGGGATTATTACAATTCAAGGTGAGATCTGGGTGGGGACACAGCCAAACCATATCACAGGGAAACCAACAAGTGGTTATGTGCAACACAAAATGTCACCTAGGATGCCATGCTCTGCTCTGCCCCCTAGGGAAAAACAAAGGGAATGAGCCTTGTGCCAGCAGTAGAAGCTTTGTTATTTGAGGAGTAAAACTAACATGCACTGAATGATTACAGCCTAGATCAAAAACTTCTGCACACCACTGAGGCCTATGTAAGGAGAGATGCGTGGGGGCATCTAGGTGATCTGTGACCGGCACAGGGCAAAGAGGAGGCCAGAGGCAGGGAAAAGGGCAAAGCAGGTGCTCCCAGGTGATGCAAGAGGCAGCGAGGAGCCACTGCGGGTTCTGTCAAGAGAGTGGCCTCAGCAAGCAGTGTCTCGGCAGGACCAGTCAGAGATGCAGGGCAGAGGGGCAGGAGGAGACACAGAGAGGGGAGGCAAGGCCAGGGACAGGAATAGAGGAAGGAATGATGATTCTGGTTTCACTCAACTGAAAGGAGAAGGCAGTATGCTCAGTGTAGACCCTAAAAATATAAAGCCAATGAGTAAACCTAGTGATTGCTCTTAGTCTTCCTTCCTTACAGTCAACTGCTAACAGCAACACAGGCTAGGGAAACGCTGTTTTATGTGCTTGCAGTAATGACAGAAGAAAACCTTTTAAAAGTGTCTTCTTCCCTGGGAAAAGTATCTACTTCACTTTCTGATTTTACTCGATTGCAGTTCAAAGCCCTGGGACAGCAGCCCTTCGTCGGGAAAGGAGAAGGCAGGATAACGGCTGGCTGAGTTCCAGAGGAGAAGCTAAATCAGTGTCCCCAACTCTGCTTGCACACAGAGAAAATGACAATCCTTAGACAGCACAGTGGGAAAACTAGAGGGCATGTGTGTCCCTGCAAGAGGCTCCTGTGGTTTAGGAGGACCACTAGGGGGCTCTAGACACGCCAGGGCCTCTCTGGCCACTTGAGGGGCTTTAGGGGTGTCAGTATCCCTCAAGGCACATGGGGCGCACTGGGCTCAGCTCTGCTCTAACCCACAAGAAATCTGGGGTACCTACAGGCAATTCACAGAATAAAAGTAAATGGCTGAATATTAATTGTGATTTTTAAAAAATTGGCAATATAGAAAATAACCTCGTGAGATCTCTGGTCCCTGGACCCTTAGCAATTGAACCAGGCCACCTTCCCTCATGTTCACTCTGTGATCCCGAGTTCAGCTCCTGTTGCCCCTCACCTGGACCACACTAATACGCTAATAGTATTCCAACTGGTCTGTCTCTATCCTATCCTCCAGGCTGTGGCCAGAGTGCCCTTTCTAAATCAAAGATCAGAGAAATACATCTCCTGCTGAAGACAAAAGCCTGCCTTGGCTCAGCAGTGCAGCTGCATACATCCCCCATTCCTAGCATGGTGCTGAGAACCTGCACCATCAGGCTCCAGCATCTCCCACCGGGTCCACTTTCCTTCCCATCTCCCCGGACACCCCACTCTCCAGCCACCCAGTACAGTCCCTGCAGGCTCCCACGTGTGTGCCTTTGCACATGCTGTGCTCTGTGCTGGAAAGCACTTCCCCTTGATCTACATGGAGTAATCCTAGTGACTTCTGAGTCAGCACAAGGCCATTTCCTCTATGAAACCTTCCCTGGAGATGCTTTCCTTTGTCCTCCACAGAACTCTGATGGCCTTTTGCTAGAGCACCTGGATACTTTTACCACACGGAATTATTACCATGTCTACATCCCCCCCCCCCCCCCCCCCCCCCCCCCACTGAGAACTCCTTGTTGGCAAGGGCCAAGAATCATTCATCCTTGTGTGCCCAGGTCCTACAGTACCCGGCACACAGTAGGCATTGAATAAGTATTACTGGATGGATGACTGAATGAATGTTTCCTAACAAACTATCCTGTAAGCATAGAAAAACGCCTCAAGCTATCTTATTTTTAAGGAAACATTAGGAGTCAAGTCGTTAGATGTGTTCTATGACGACCATGTCACTGATGTTTTGTACAGTCAAACGACACATCCCATGGTACAGGAGTGCTCCAAACCAAGCAGACGTGGCTGAACATGGCCAGAGTCATGAATAACACTGTGTTTTCCAAGGGAGTGTTTCCAGGGTAAGCAGAAGCTGGACTATGTCAAACTCTATACTAACGTTTTGACAGGGTCCATTCAACTAACACAGCTCAAAGGTACATTTATGTGTTTATGTGGTTAGCCAGTCAGCTGCCAGTTTTCCGCTTTGGAGAATCTTACCAGTTCTGCAGCTGATCCAGGCAAGCATTAGGCGGCCCCCCAATACAGGCGCTCTGCTGTCTCCGCTTCCACTCCACTAGTTCATCATTAATCAGGGCATTCTGGGTAAGTTCAGTGACATTCAGCAACTCTATTATTTTGTGAACTACTTCCTAAGGGCAGTAGAAGAAACAAAGTGAAATAAATTCATTTTTAATCACTGAATTTTAAAATATTTTTTAAAAGAAAAGCAAATATCATTTCATTCTCAACTGGGGCTCTAAGCCAGGTGGTTATAAAAATAACTTTTCCTCTCTACTAAACTTTGAGTCCATTATTTACAGTGTATAACAAAAGCGGCATGCTATTCTGGAAAGTAAATAACTACCTTTCTCTTATTGTCAAGCATTAAATACATCTTCTTGAGTAACAGCTGTTCTTGTTTCTGATCACTCTTTGCCACACCATTGGTCTCGTGTTCTATAAATTGAGAGACAGCCAGTAAATACATTTATATAAAAAAGACAAAACCAACAAAAGCCAAGATTCATATAAATTTAGGATAAATATGACACAAATGCTGCCTAGTGACAGGTCACAGTTTGGCTTTCTTCGATCTTTATTAAACATGAAAAAAAGTCCTAAGTATTAACAACTAGACACACTGAAACAAAATACTTGTTTTCAAAAATTAGCTGGGCGCAGTGGCAGGCGCCTGTAGTCCCAGCTACTCGGGAGGCTGAGGCAGGAGAACAGCATGAACCCGGGAGGCGGAGATTGCAGTGAGCCGAGATCTCACCACTGCACTCTAGCCTGGGCGACAGAGCGAGACTCCGTCTCAAAAAAAAAAAAAAAATACTTGTTTTCAGTGACCCATGTAAATCAGACATAGTAGTATCTGCCACTTAAGACACTGTCAGGTAATTACCTAAATAAATGTAAATAACAGAATTCAAAACTTCAGATAAAAAATGTATACAAACCATAGCTGTAGCTTTCAAAGAGAAGTAGATGAGTAGGAAGTGGTAGCTGAAGTTGCTGTCTCTCATACTTTCTACCCAAATCATACTGATAATCTCTGCCTACGAACCATGGTATACCCCAGATGATGAATGAAATAACAGCAGTACCCTACATGTTCTACACAATGTACATTCTTGAGTTCTTTTCTGTTGCTACTCTCATTAAAAACACGCAACAGTAACAAAATACAGTAAAACTGCTTTAAAACATGAGAAAAATACTGAGCTTATCTGCAGTGTATACACGTGGACCTGCAACGTTTGAAGAAACCTGAGTTATTAGGGCAGGGGAACTCCACATATCTATCGCTCTGTGTCAGTCAGTGGGCTAGGCGCAATAAATAAGGTGAGTAATACCTAACCAGTGGTTATCAAGTAGGGGTCACTGACCCTTAGGGGACTTTTGGCAATCTCTGGAGACGGTTTTGGTTGTCACTAGTGAGGGCTCCTCGGTAGTGCTACTGGCATCTGGTGGGTAAAAGTCAAGGATGCTGTTAAACACTCTACAATGCCAGGACAGACCCCACAACAAATTAGCCCTAAATGTCAATAGTATTGGATGTTAAGAAATGTTAGCCTGGGTTATCAAGGAAGAATTCAGAGTCATAAAATACTCGGCAAATAGAAAGGAGTAATCATCTTCGTTATCTAGTGTGAACAGAAAAAATTACAGCCAATGGGCACCACTTCAGTTGTGAACCCTTACCTCTGTTCTGCAAGGTTTTGCATTTGAAGTCATATTCATCTTGTAAATCTTCCAGGCTCTTGATTTCATGCTCTATACACTACAAATAAAGATGTAAACATGTTTTCTACTGATCAGCAACTTCCAAAGACTTTAGGCAACAGAGTATCGCTTCTATGGAACCCAGAGAAACGTGAAAACAATTCCAGCTCCCCCAAAAAGAGCTCTGACTTGGAGAGTTCTAATCATATACATGAAACAATTTCTATTTCATTAATAAGTATGTCATAACATTTTTAAAAAAGCAAACGTACAATAATTCTCGAACTGATTTGTATGTCCTTAACCTGGTTCCAGCACCTAAATTTTGATTCTTCCTTATCATTTTTGAGACTACCTCTGGGATATGATTTAAGAACTCCACTGTGAAGCCCACAGCAGGGGGGGAAAAAGCTCACAGAAAATTTCCTCATTCCTTCCAAGTAAGAAAAGTGACCATACATCCCTGCTTTACTGGGATAGACCCGGTTTCATACTTGCTATAATTATAAACAGCGCCCTCTTGGCGGCTCAAATGCATCTCCATCTGAACAATAAATTGTATGTTCATTCTACAAATAAGCCTCATTTGTTTGGGATTTAGTCACATTTCCACATATTCTTCTCTGGATTTCCATGGCTATTTCTGGACTGGGCTCACTCGGTTTCTACTTTAATGAAATGTTTCCCTACGAGACCGCAGGATGAAGTTGCTCCAAAGAACGTGGAGTGTGGAAAGATGCTATCTGAAACATGTAAGTCAAGGCCGTACTGGTGTTACCCAGAGATCCACAGAGGACCAAACCCCTAAGCTGGAAGGCCTTTTCCACAAACACAGGCCTGTGTGAAAAAGAACTCCTCAACCCCTCCCCGCACCAGCCCTAACGGTGGAGAGGAGTAAATGGGTGCCATCGAGGGCGCCAGAGCAGCCTTCCGCTTCCATAAATTGACTTGGAAGTTGTATCCTAAAATTGCTGTGGATGTCTTAATCAGAAATGTATCCAAATTTCTTTCAATAAAATGTATTTTTGTTCCTCTTCCAAGTCTTAGGATAAAACAGATGACTGGGAAAGATGGGCCATGTTTATCCTGGGGCACTGTGATTTGAGAGGTGTGGACATAAAGGCCCATTTCGAGCAGCAACATCTCATTTACTGGGTACTGGGCAAAGTCAACATTTACTGCATGATATTTCAGGGAAGAAAAAGATAAACTCAATATTTGGCAGTTATAAGAGGCCATTCAAAAAGTCTATCTGGTCATTGATTTTACCAATTTGTTTACTTAGAGCTTGAGACTTCTGCAAAATTTTTCTTCCCAACTACTTAAAAGACTGAACTCAGTTACTAGGTTTACACCCCAAGCAATTGAAACCTTTTTTCCCCTACAGAAAGTTTCAGAATAAATGCATGTGTCTACTCGATACTCACCATCACCTTGTCCTTCACATTTCTGACTTTACTGTCAAGCTCTTTCTGTTTGTCTAACATCACTGTGGTCTGAATATTCCCCGACTGAGCCTGTAATGGGAAGGGCATGATTACAGCCATCGTTTTCTCCAGGGTGTGTACTTGCTGGTTACACTCCAAAGTCAAGTCCCCACCTGCCTCCCAGACCTTCTGACATGTACTACAGGCTTCCTGCTTATGTGTCAATAAGAAATTTTTCCCAAGGCCCTGGAAAATGCTGGCAAACTGTTAACAAGGTTACAAAAAAACTAGGCTCAATTCATGTCTAAAATAAACAGTATTTCTGGGAGTTTCCATTAATTCATACAGTTGCATGGTACCACACTGCAATTTAGTTCACAGTTTCTCAAATACCATACACAAGATTACTCTTACTAACTCTGTCCTTATTTATCTTAAAGCTTTCTGATTCAAAGTGTGGTCCTCAGACCAGCAGCATCTCACCACCTAGGATCTTGTTGGAAAATGTCAAGGGCTAATATGATTATGGGATCAGAAAACCCTATTTTAACACAATTCCGGGTGATCCAGAGGTATACTGAAATATGAAAGCATTCCATTAGGGCCATCAATGAAAATCTGCTCCTATAAAGTCAATAATGAATATAAATCCTGACTTGCCTGGGAGTATTCAGTCCTATTTTTGATAATCAGAACACTCAGAAGTGACAGGGTCTCTACTTGCTTCATACACCAGATGTACCCTGCACATACTTACAAGGTACTAAGTAAATGTCAGGCAATGTTCTAGGCTCGGGTGTTAGAGGGGTAACCAGTGGTCCCTGTTCTCATAGAGATTAAATCCTAGAAAGATGTCATTTTTTTAAGAGTTAAATCCCCCACACAGCAAAAACTGTGCTTGTCAACCTTTCTTACACAGTGCCCTACACAGCACAGATTCTACGGGGGTGTTTTTACGTATGCAATTGTATCAATCTTTTCTTCTTTATGTCTGGAATTTTATATATTAGAAGCCTTATATTAGAAAGCCTTTCCCTATTAACATTACAGCATTCACTCATTTCCCTAGCACTTGCAAGGTTTCCTTTTTTTCTTCTTAACTTTTAGATCGCCGATATATTTGTTTATTCTCATGATCAGTGTGAAGTATGGGTCCACTTTCTGCTTTCACTTTTTTTCCAATTAGCTTTCCATTTGTCTTAACAACATTTACTGAAAAGTCCATTATTTTCCCCAGTGCTCTGAGCTGCCAATTTTATCACATAAATTTCCATATGCACACAGGTTTCCTTATAGATATTTCCTTATAGATATTTCTTGGCCTGTTTATTCATAAGCCTGAACAAGGATGTTTGACTATAGAGGATTTATAGTCTATCTAGTAGGGCCAGTCCCATTTCATTGCTCTACTTGTTCAGAAGTTGCCTCGCTACTCTTGCATGTTTATTTTTTATAAATTTCAGAACCAATTTGTATAGCTCCAGAAAACAACTTGTTGGTATTTTTATTGGAATCACATTAAAATGACAAGTTAACTCAGGGAGAGCTAATATCTTTATGACATTGGTTTTTTTTTTTTTTTTTGAGACAGAGTCTTGCTCTTTCGCCCAGGCTGCAGTGCAGTGGCGCAATCTCGGCTCACTGCAAGCTCCGCCTCCCGGGTTCACGCCATTCTCCTGCCTCAGCCTCTCCGAGTAGCTGGGACTACAGGCGCCCGCCACCACGCCCGGCTAATTTTTTGTATTTTTAGTAGAGACGGGGTTTCACCGTGGTCTCGATCTCCTGACCTCGTGATCCGCCCACCTCGGCCTCCCAAAGTGCTGGGATTACAAGCGTGAGCCACCACGCCCGGCCGACATTGTTTTTAATTCTTATGCTTCTAATGGTTTTCTCGCCTAATTGCATTGGCCAATACCACCAATACGATGCTAAATAGCAGTGGAAACACAGCATCCTTGCTGTGTTTCTGACTTACTGGAGTTTTCCCAGTTAGGTAAGATACTCTCTCTAGAATGGAGATATATATATTTTTGTATGTTAAAGAGGTACCCATCGATTCCTATCTTATTCAATCTTTTTATCAGGAATGAGTATTGAATTGTCAGGTCTTTTCAGCTTCTGTGGAAGTAAATGCTTTCTCCTTGTAGCTATTAATTTAGTGAATTGCATTAATAGGTTGCCCAGTCATGGACTACCTTTGTAACCTATAATAAATCATATTTGGTCATGTCCTTTCTTAATGCAGTATTTAATTCTGATCCCTAATATCTTACTGAGGACTTTTATATTGATACTCATAAGTAAAATTGGTCCATAATTTTTTGTTTTATCTTTATCAGGCATACGTCATCAAAGTTATTCTCTCTTCATAGAAGTTTTCCTTCGTGTTATATATTTTCCAATAGCAGAAGTTCAAAGCATGTGAATTGTATCAGCTGTAAAGTGTGTATTAGAAATACATGAACGTTATTGGTATCCTCTGTAAGTCCAAGGTGCCACATATCACTAAGTGACAAAAGGGGTTTCTCTGGGTGGTAGGAATAAGTCATCACTCTGAGGAGTTCCATACAGCTTTCTGCCTGTGCAGGGAAATCTTTGCTGTTGTCTAATTCTGGTATGGTTTGGATCTGTGTCCCCACCCAAATCTCATG
The DNA here is from genome assembly GCF_009828535.3 of Hylobates moloch. NCBI lineage: Eukaryota > Metazoa > Chordata > Mammalia > Primates > Hylobatidae > Hylobates > Hylobates moloch. The sequence goes on along the minus strand of NW_026652276.1, from coordinate 51,325,643 downwards.
AATTGCAATCCCCATTGTTGGAGGTGGGGCCTGGTGGAAGGTGATTGGATCACGGGGATGGTTTCTCATGAATAGCTTAGCACATCCTCTTGGTACTATCCTTGTGATCATAAGTTCTCACGAGATCTGGTTAAGTGTAGAGCACCTCTTCCCCGCTTCCTCCTGCTCTGGCCATGTGATATGTGTGCTTCCCCTTCACCTTCTGCTATGACTGTAAGTTTCCTGAGGCCTCCCCAGAAACTGAGCAGATGCCAGCACCATGCTTCCTGTAGAGCCTGCAGAACCATAAATCAATTAAACCTCTTTTCTTATAAATTACCCAGTCTCAGGTATTTCTTTACAGCCATGCAAGAACAGACTAATACAACTTCTAAGCCAGCAGGACGTGGGCACCGTGTCCTGTGGGCTTTGTAACAGCTGGGACACTACACTTAGAGAGAGGGACCAGGCCACTAGAGAAAGATTCTGACTTCCCAGGCCTCCTCCCAAATGACCAAGGCTCGGTTTAGAGAACAGGGATATAAACAATGGCTGTAAGAGAGCAGCTACATCCCCAGCTTCTACATCCCCTTTCTACTGACTTGCTGGGAGATGCTTGGTGGAAAAACCTGGTGACTGTGGCAGGGCCTAAGAAACCTCCTGCTTCCAACTTGGGCAGTAGTCCCTCCAAGTCACTCAAACCCTTGGTGTTTCTCTTACCCCTTTCTCTCAACCCTCCCTGCTTCCCTCCACCCTGCCCCCATCTGCTAAGCAGATGCTTGGCTGCTCCTGTACACTTTAGTACTGATACCACTTTCACAGTGAGTCCTTAACTTTTTAACTTTCTAAGAAACCAGGGGTACTGAAACCACGGGAATGTCAAACAGTGAAGTTGGAAAGGACTTCAGCTGTCATTGACTCTTACTTTCTCATTTCACTACTGTACTTCTAGAGACCTTGTCTGGATGGGAACTTGGTTACTCCAGACCCCAGACCAAAGGAAAGTCTTCTGCTCAAGAAGGGGGTCCTTTTCAATAGAATGAGCAGTTGTCCAAGTAAGGGAATAGGCACTCCATGGGTGTGAGAAGTTCCAGCCAGAAAGCCCTCATATCCCATCCCACAGATTAGAAAACTGAACAGTGACTTCTCCAGTGAACTAGTTTTAGAGTTGGACAATACTGGGTTTAAATTCCAAACCTACTTCTCATTAGCTCTGTGGCCCTGAGCGAGGTACCTCATCTCTAAACCTTCGTTTTCTCATCTTTAAAATGGGGACAAGAATACCTAACTTCAGTGATAGTTTTGAAAGTATTTACTCAAATGAAATAATGTTTACAAAGTGCTTAGCACAGGGCCTCAAACATGATAAGCACTCAGCATATGGTAACAATTAGTCCTTAAGAACACAAAGATTGAACAGCAAAGGAAGCTTAGAATCCACCTCATGTCTTTCACTCCCACCTGAAAGAAATTCTCCCCATCCCTTCGGACCCTATGAACCTAAATTTTTGTCCAGACATGCAATTAGCTTTTTCACCACGAAGAAAAAAAGAAAGAAAAAAACCTGGTGTGCTGTAAGATAGCACACGAAACATTTATAGTCTACTAGAGTGCGTATAGCATAATATTCTCTTAAATGTATTTTCTAAAAGCTCTTATATTAAAATAAAAAATAATGGGAACAATAATTTCCCATCTCCGCATGTCTGCAGAATTCTGTGGTCTCTAAATGATCTGAACTGACTCAGAATTTTGCATGTTTTTAACTTGTTGAATCTGTTGAAACCCCATGTACCTATCACACACTTTCAACAATTAGCATTCATGGACACCCTTGTTTCATCCCTATTCTCCTTACTCTTCTAGTCCCCAAATGGGATTATTTGAAGAAAATATCAGACATCACATCATTCCATACACATATACTTTAGCATAAGTAGAATATACACAGTCATGTACCACATAACAATGGTTCAGTCAATGATGGACTGCGTATATGACAGTGGCCCCATAAGATTAGAATGGAGCTGCCTTATAGGGGGGTACCATCTTTTATCTTTTATACACTATCTGTACTGTACCTTTTCTATGTTCAGATACACAAATAACATTGTGTTACAATTGCCCATAGTGTTCAGTACAACTTCATATTGTACAGGTTTGTAGCCTAGGAACAATAGGCTTTACCATATAGTGTAGGTGTATAGTAGGTTATAATCACCTGGGTTTGTGTAAGTGCACTCTATAATGTTTGCACAAAAATGCAATCACCTAGTGGTGCATTTCTCAGAATGTATCTGTGTCATTAAGTGATGCATGACTGTATTAATAAAATAAAGTTACTTCAACAAGAGGGGAAATGGTGAAGAATGTTTCTGACCTACCTAGCCCACAGTCGGCTGGATAACTTTGGAAAGGAGGCAACTGTTGTGCCTTTTCCCTTTCCCTGACATCCCCAGACACCCAGAAACTTCCCTTACACCCTAAGAAGGCTTTGCAAAGGTGTTCACGGACTCAGGTGTCCTCTGAGAGGCTCAAAACAATCCCCGGGTTACCTACATTTTTAATGGGGAGGGAGCTCAAAAGCTGGTGAACCTTCAAGATCCAAAGCCAGGGGATGGGGTTCATGTGGAAGAGCAGAGGTCACCTACTCTGCCGCCAGTGCCAACTCTGGGCCAAGGGGCCAAATGTGAGGAGGACATGCCTGCAGCTGGGGGAAACAGGTTGTCCTTCTGCCCATCTTTGCTCCCGGCTGTCCTTTCAAGTCTATTAGAAATATACAGGAGGCCCACGAATACTGCTTTTAGGATGGAAGCCCCATATAATCAAAATTGCCTGCTGAAAATCTCCCAGGTATATGCCAGGTTAGAGACAGGCACACCTCTTTCAGAGGAGACAACCTGGCCAGCTTCTCCAACGTTGATATACACCTTTGTTCCCTAGGCTGGGTACCAGATGAGCTAGCCAGCTTGAATTTAGAATAAGCAATATGTATCTTTACATGCTCAGTTCAGCAAGATGCTATCAGTGTGACAGGAAGATGGGAACTATATGCCTAGGGAAGTGACAGGATTACAAGGACTGGGACAAATGCTCAGGCAGGAGAATGGCATCCTCCACCACACTTAAACTCTCTCCCTCTCCACTGTCGCACAGTTCACTTTGGTAGTTGTTTGTTGGTGAAATGCACACGGGATGCATACTATGTCCTCTAGCATCCATATAGCAATGGGCTCCTCCAGAACAATCCGTAACACGGTGGCTTCACACTGCCTGCCTGTTGGCTTGTCGTCGCCACCCCACTGCTCAAGAAAGGAATACTAAATGCCATAGCAACTTCAAAACTCTGCTGAACCCTGACAACTAGGAAGGTTTGTATTAGGATTAATAAAACAATGACCAAAAATCTTGATACTGGTACAACTCTGACTCATTTACTGTTTGATGTCTTGAACATTTAATAGGTATCTTGATCTTGCTCAAAACAAAGCCCTTGATTTTCCCATCAGCCTCCTCTTCTGTACACAAACCTATTGTGTCCTACAAAACTCCTGCCCCTGCCCTCTCCTTGCCATCCCAGCTCCATGAACAGCATTGCCAGTTTTCAAGGGGTTCTAGTAGCTGCTGTAGAGCCATCCTTGACTTTCTGCTCTCACTCCTGCATCTAATCCTTCAATATAAGGATCCTTCTATATTGGCACCACATCCAAAGCATAATCTGAATCTGTCCACCTCTTCCTACCTCCACTGATTCTACTGAGTGCAAGCTTCCACTGCCTCTACCTTGGACAGCTGGAAGAACCCTCTATCTGCCTGCTTCCATTCCTGTGCCAGCAACTCAGAGGCCTTTCCTGACCCTGATCTAAAGGAACAACCCCACTCCCAGCCACTCCATGAATGCAGCATGTTATCTTCTCAGCACTTTATGCTACCCGGAAGCATCTTGTTTATATGTTCTCTCTCCTCGTTAGAACTTAATCCCATTAGATTAGGATCTTTCTTAAAGCCTGGTTCTATAAAATCTCTAAATCTGATTCTCCCACTTCTTGGGGCCATAAAATTAGAGATATTTTCATCATTGCTTTGACATGGGCCCCAATAGTATTTGATGAATGAATACATTTTTATTTTATTACAATTTTTGTGTTCAATGAGAAAAAAGTACCTGATTAAATCTCTGGGCATTTTCCAGAATTTTCCTTTCTTCCTTCAGACAGTTGCAAATGATCATAGACATCTGGATTGGGTCTTCCTGAAAATGATCCTACATTTGAGTGGTTAGAACAAAAGTAAATTAAAATGCAGAGTGTTTACATTATTGTGTATTGTAAGTTGATATGAATTTGTTTATATTCTCTGGGAAACCTCATCTCTCATCTATTAAATTCTATATAAGCTATGTTTGTTAAAATCAAAATATTTCTTTCACGAATTACGACAAAAATTGCTTTAACTTTCTAAGTGCAGGTACCTAAAGTACTTTTTGGTTTAAAAACAAGTATTTTCACATATGGTTCATATAATATTTTTTACTTTAATATCTTTCCATATTTCTTAAGGCCAATTATCTTCTGTTAGGATCCCGAGACAATGCAAATGATATAAAAACTATACATGACATTCCTCAATGAATGCATCTGTTAGTCTAAGCTTTGAACTAGACCAAAGATATTCATCTAGGGTTTTCTGTTGCCATTGTCAAAGCTAGTTTGCAAAACACTAGCAATAGCAATAATGGCTCTTTATACAGGTACATTCATGCAAGGTCTGTATGAGAGCAAATTTCTGTAAAGTTAATTTGATTTCCCCACTCACTGGTATATAAAATCATAAATACATTCACAAAGGAAAAAAAAAACAAACTTCCAATTACCTAAGCTGAAAAGTTCAGTTGTATCGTAAAAGAAGAAAATGATACTTTCACCTCCATTAAAACAGAAAAGTTCTGTTATTACAGGACATAAATATGATAGCCACCCCAAGGGCAGGCTGGGAGTACATTTGAAGAACCCCTAAAACTCTGTAGCATGTTCTCTCATGTCTGGATCTTTCTTTGACTTTCTCTTCCAAGAGAGGCCAACTCCACCAGAAGCAAGGCAAGGTGGAGTCTAGTTCCCGAAGTCACCTGACTTCTTTAGGTGAAAGTCAAACCTTTCCGGATTTATTCCTCATTTGCATAGCAAGGACCTGAACCTAACCACTAACGTTCCCTGGAGCTTTAATGTATTACTATAGATCACTGCTCTTAAAATGTAGCCCCTTTTCTTTGGTTTAAATATTGACAATTTTTAGTAAAACAAGATTATAACATCACATTTTTCTCAGGATTACTGACACCTAAGAGGTGATATTTAACCTTGAAAATTCCTTCTGTGTTTATACAATAAATTGATATCTTATTTTACTTATGCTATATTTACTGATGCTGTAAATAACATAAATGGAGTTAGTCTCTAGTACTTCTCTAAATACCAATAAGTGTGTGCTCAATTGTATTTGCTAAATGAAGAAAACTGCCTTCCATAAACATGAGAACACTTCAACTAAAATACGAAAACCAGGTCATACCTGAAGATTACGCTTGCTTTTCCTTATGTTATGCTGTAGCAAGAAGTTATTCTCCAACGAAAAGCGACTATATTGATCATCCAGCTGTGATAGGAGGTCATGAAAACGGATGGTGGCAAATGAAACATCATTGGCAGCATGCTCCCTAGGAGATTTAACATTTACACATTTCATTCTAGAACTAAACGTCTACGAAAAACAGACAAAACAAATGTTGGTTTCCTCATTGAAATTATTAAAAATAATTTAAGTATTTTCTTAGGTTTATTTTCTTCTTTCGAAACTGATATTGCTTTTAGCAGCAGTTTATGTGGTATTTCTCTTATGTGCAATTAGCACGAAAAATTCTAGAACTCTAAGAGATTGTGCATGACAGTGTTCACGGTGACTATCTCTGGAGGGGGAAAGTCAACAGGGGACCCTTCACTTTCTATGTCAAATACTTTCAGGACGTTTTTAAATTAGCAAATAATAAATTTTTAAGTAGAACACCTATCAGTTAAAAAAATCCCCTTAATTTTACTACCTTCTTCATATTTCTAAACAATGTGTAACCATTAATTTGGCTTTCTTTTAAATTACTTCTTTCTATAATCTGGATCCTAAGTTGGAAAATAATTGGTGTCAGTATTCTCTAACTTGTCCAAAGCATTTAGGAGTATCTATCATAAACTAAATTTGACAAAACTGCATAAAAGTGCTTAATGACTAATATACTTAACTTTGTTGAGACACATGTCATTTTTTAAATCAACAAACTTTTCTACAACAAATTCCAGTGGCCACTGATGGAATTCATCTTCTAGTAAACACGGCCCCAAGTCACTTAATCAACCAGTATTTTTAAGGTGTAAACTTCTTCTTCTGTCTAGTGAATTTTCCTTACCAGTCTTGCTTTTCTAACCACTGTGCCAGGTATTGTCTGATTTCCATGGGAAAACTGTCATCATAAAGCTGGTGAACCTGCTCCAGGAATTTTGAGTCAAGCTGTTGAAGTTCATACCACTGAGACATCCTATAGGGAAAAAGAATATACATTCTATCTATATGGAAACCATAGCTGCAAAGAAAGCCTTCCTAGCATCAGGTTGTACTCTTAAATATCTTGCTTAATCCAAAACATAGTTTGTCTCAGGAATATTTTATTTAAATGGCATTTATAGTCTAAAGCCTGTTTTTAATTGAGTTTGGGGATCAACTTTTTTTCTCCTCCACGAAACACATCTTCATGTCTTTGCTTATTATCAACATATCAGAGCAGCCTTCTCTGGCCTCCTTATTTAAACTGCAACCACCTCCCACCCTGGAAACATGCTCTCTCTCTTCCCTGGTTTATTTTTCTTCATAGTACTAACACCACCATCTGACCTACCACATATTTTATTTTGATAATTGTCTGTTTTCACCACTGGAAGGGATGGATGTTGGTGGAGGATTTTGTACACTGGTGTATCCCCAGCACAATGTCAACCACATAGTAGGTATCCAGTAAATATGCCTTTAAAATGAATTTGTGATTTTATCAAATAAATACATAAAAAACATTATTTTAATTAGACTTGCTTTAAGACAAATCACAAGACTCTCCCAAAATTGCTCTCCTACAAATCACGGTACATTTGTAATTTAACTCAAATATTTTCAAACTTCTATTTTATATTTATGACTCATATGGTAAAATTCATTATTTTTGTTACACACATTTAAAAAGATATATTTTCTTCTTTGCCTACTACAAACAATAAATCTGGCATAAAGAAGTTATGATTTTTAAAGATTAAAACACCATTAAATATAATTTAAAAGGATAAAGTAACACTTAGCTTTTTGGGTAACTGTTAAGTCCATTTTTATATAGTGATCCTAAAGATTAAAAATCACAATAAAAACTTGATATAAGCAAGTCCTAAAATTCATTAGGAAAACAGAGAGTCTCCCATGACCATCACGTAACTTAGGATTTATATCAGCACACAGCTGGCAATATGCAGAGCGGACACAAGTGAATCTTGTCCTGCCAGACCTCTGGGGAAGGGGTCTGGATTTTCAAGTAGGGCGTGGAAGAGTGTGTATGCATACTTGTAGCTGAGCACATGTATGCAGGCATGAAGTAACGCCTACTCCACAAATGAAGTAACGCCTACTCCTTCCAAAGGGGTTATCATCATATATACCAGTAGAAATGGACCCAAGCCGAGCCCCTTGGCACTCCTGCTGTAGCAATTTGATTTGTCAGTTCAATTTTATTTTACCTGAGTGGAAAAATCTGTGGCTCTCTCCCTCTCTGCTTGGTAACTAATAAGGATGTACCTAAAGCAGATATGCTGGACCGTCAGCCAATGGGAGCTGCAATGCCTCTTATTAGCCAAGTGAACCCAGATAACTTACTCCCCTATCAACAAGGTGGTTGTGTGTGTGTGTGTGTGTGTGTGTGTGTGTGTGTGTGTGTGTGTGTGTGTATTTAGTAGACAGGAACTTGCTCTGTCATCCAGGCTGGAGCGCAGTGGCAGTGGAGCACAGTTCACTGCAGCCTCCAACCCCTGGACTAGAGCAATCCTCCCACCTCAGCCTCCCAAGGAGCTCAGACTGCAAGTGATATGGTTTGGCTCTATGTCCCCGCCCAAATCTTACCTTGAATTGTAATATAATTCCCACGTGTTAAGGGCGGGACCAGTGGAGGTAACTGAATCATGGGGGCAGTTCCCCCAATGCTGTTCTCGTGATAATGAGTGAGCCTCATGACATCTGATGGTTTTATAAGCCACTGGCATTTCCCCTGCTTGCATCCATTCTCTCTCCTGCTGCCCGGTGAAGACATGCCTTCTGCCATGCAGAACTGTGAATCAATTAAACCTCTTTTCTTTATAAATTACCTAGTCTTGGGCAGTTCTTTATCGCAGCATGAGAACAGACTAACACAATAAACATGAGCCAAGACGCCTGGCTAATTTTTAAATTTTCTGTAGAGACAGCCGCTCGTTAAGTTTTTGAGGCTGGTCTCAAAACACCTCACCTCAGGCAATCATTCCACCTTAGCCTCCCAAAGTGCTGGGATTACAGGTGTGAGCTTCCGCACCCTGCCACAGCTGGTCGTTAAGGCTGGTTGAGCTAGTAAACATGCAGCACCTGGCACAGAAGAGGTGAATTAATAAGCTCATGTTTGGGCTGGCCAGGTGGCTCATGCCTGTAATCCTAGCACTTTGGGAGGCCAAGGTGGGTGGATTGTCTGAGCTCAGGAGTTCAAGACCAGCCTGGGCAACACGGTAAAACCCTGTCTCTACTAAAATACAAAAAAAAAATTAGCCGGGCATGGCGGCGTGCACCTGTAGTCCCAACTACTCAGGAGGCTGAGGCAGGGGAATTGCTTGAACCCAGGAGGCAGAGGTTGCAGTGAGCTGAGATCGCGCCACTGTACTCCAGCCTGGGCAACAGAGCGAGACTCCGTCTCTTAAAAAAAAAAAAAAAAAAACCAATGAATAAATAAGCTCATGTTCACAAATCTGGAGTCAGTCTCATCTTCTCACAAAACCTGTTACCAACTCAGGGAGTGGCATGGCCATCTCCCAATCACCTAGCTCAAATCCCAGATTTAGGGTTGATTCCTTCCACTCCATCCCAAGACCTGCTACCTTCCCAATCCAGCCTCTGCTGCACACAGATTGGACCACATCAATCTCCTGTGCAAAAATCCTATGATTTGTCCATTCCTAGGCGGATTTCCACCCCACCCCATCTTCATCCATCAACAAAGCAACCCAGTCACCAAATCATTTACTGTTTTTCAACTGTGCCTAACATTTCTGCTTTGCTCCAGCTACTCGCCCTCGGAAACAGCCTCTCCACAAATTTTTGCGTCTCTAAATCCTACAGCATTCAAAGCTATGTATAAAAGCCCTTTCTTTCATAAAGTTGTCTGAGACTTACTCACAATTAAGCTTTCTTGACTTGTGTCTCACCGAATTCTGTACCTCTATTAGAGCATGGGTTCCAGTTTTCCTTGTAAAGCTCTGTGATGCCTCCAGAGTCCCCGGCGGGGGAAAGTGGGTGGGGAGGGGGTGGAGTAGTGGGGTATTTTGCTTTTTACCATCTTATGGACCTTGGACAGTGCCCTGCATATACTATGTGCTCAAAACAGTTTGCTGAATTGAAATTGTGTATATTTCAGATGGAATTAGAAAGTAAAAAGCAAGCCATATTATGATCTCACAAGTGTGAGTCCAGCATCCTCATTAAGCAATCGTCGCACAATGGACTGTGCTGGAGGCTCAAGTCCTATTTCTGTTCTATAAAAATAACTCCCTATCTATACAAACAACATTCAGAGCACAATCAACCACACCTCTGCATACCTACCCCAGAACTCTTCAGTACCGGCCAGAAATTTTTTTAAGAGTGTATTATTTTGGGGGTGAGTGGTCTGCAAAAACTAAACATCACTTTTAAACTCTGGAAGGACATTAAGCCCTTCCATCTTTAAACACAGAAACATAATGAAGATTCCGAAGTCATGTACTCATTCATCTGATTGCATGAACATTTACTGACCTGCCACCTTGTGCCCCAACAAGGGCCTGGGGATTCAACCAAAGAAGCAGCTACGCACAGCACGTTAGGTGCCAAGACTGTCGAGGTTACATGCACAGAGAGCGAACGTTAACCTAGACAGCTCTCGAGGATGGCATACAGCAAATGAAACTTTCTGCGAAAAGAAGAAAAGGTGACTGATGGAAAGGGGTGGAAACGGGAGAAAGTGAGGGTAAATGGGAAGGTGCAGTGCCTTCTAGAGGAAAATTACATTTCACAAGTCCTCTTCATTGCCAGAGCACGACTGGCAAGGGAAATCGTGCTGAGCAGTGCCATCTCCGAGAACAGGCGGCACTGCTCGCACTTGGAATACTCGGGACGCGTTCTTTCTCTGGGATCACTGATTCGCAGGTCAGCCCAGACGGCCCGTCCTCGCCCGGCGTCCAGCTGCACCGCCCGAGGTCTCTGTCCCTGCGCGTCCCACCCCCGGCACCCGGAACCTCACGGCCACTCACTCTGCGCGCAGGATCCGGAAGGGCTAGGCGGGGGCGCGGCGGTGCAGCCTCTCCCAGGCGCGCCGGCTCGCCTCTGCTCGGTCTGGAGTCTGCCAGGCGCGACCCCCAGGTGCAGCCGAGCCCCTCCGCACACTCTGCTCAGGAAAGCGAAACTACCCGGCAGGAGAAAAGGCAGCGCCGGCGCCCGGCCTCCTTCCGCCCCCACCAATCACCGGGCGGCTCCGCCCTCAGCCCATTAGACGCGGCTGTTCCGCGGGCGCCACTGCCTCCCTCTGCGGGCTGCTGCGCCGCCCACGCGCTGAGTGTTTCCTCCGGCTTCCGGCTTCCGGCTTCCGGCTGGGGCCGTCGGGTGGGTGAGCTGCCGCCCAGTCCCGTGTTGCCACGCTGGGAACTGGCGTTCTGTTTACATATCTTAGAGAACGACCAGAAGGACGTGCTATGTTTGCAGAAGTCCAAACTTGGAGGTCTCTGTATTAGCTTCATCGCCGAGAATCCAGGCAGAGGACAGATTTGGCGACGTCGTCATTCTAGAAGCTCCCGTTAGCAACTGACTTCCGTGTTGCTAAACCCAGGGAACGCTTTCCCGTTTTTCTCACTTTACTTGACAGCTCGGAAGCATTGGGCACAGTTAACGCCTTTGTTCTTGAAACACGTCTCTTCCTTGGTCATAATGATAACACATCCTCCTTGCTTCTTCCTGCCTCTTTGGCATTCTTTGTACATTGCCTCCACCTCCACTATCAAACCATTATATGTTAAGGTTGTCAGGGTCCAGACATTCGTCAGCTTCTTTACCTGGGCTTCTCCTAAACGCTGTGCTGTGATGACCTCACCCACAGCTTCAATTTCCTTGTAGATGGAGGAGTCCTAAATGCTTATCCCGTCCACATCTCTCCTCTGGGCTTCACACCTACAACCCCCACTTGCCTCTCCACTTGTATGTGCAGTGGGCTCTACAAACTATGTTCAGAACCGAACTCATCTTTCTCCTCAAACCTGCTCTTTTTCTAGAAATGGCACATGTCAGATGCCCAGGATTCATCGTTGACATTGCCTTCTCCCTCACCTCGCAACACCTGATCCTCAAATCTTACTGATTCTTCCTCCTAAATATTTCCCAAGTCTCATTTACTCTGCTCCATCTCTTCTGCTGCCTCCTTCTGCAGTAGATTCCCGAATGGCTGCCTCACTTCAGCCCTTATCTCCCTTTTAATCCATTCTCCATACAAGAGTTTAAGTGTTGTTTTTTTTAATTGAAAAGCAGATCATGTCATTTGCCAACCTGAAAATCCTTCCATGGCTTTTCTTTGCTCTTATAAAATTCAGTTTCTTAATACATACTATAAAGCCCTGGTTTCCCGATCTCTTTCTCCAACTCCATAATGTGCCACTCTGCTTTGCTTACTTCAGCATTTAGTTCTTCAAATAAACCACACTCCCCAAACTCAGGGACTTCTCACCAGCGACTGTTTGGAAAACCCCTTGAGCCAACATCTGCTTCACCCAACTCTTTGCTGGCTAACTCATCTTTTAGATCTTAGTTTAAAAATCTCAGCTTAAATATCACTTCTCCAGGTAGGCATTGCTGAAGCCAGACAAACTAAATCTTCTTGGTCTATATGCTCATAAAATCAATTAGTTCCTTCAAGTAGATGGGATTTGAGTCAAGTTGTGAATAATTAGGCACTTTGGGGTAGGAGAAGGATCTGAATAATTTCCCATGGATATGGTTATAAGTGTGTATATGAGTTTTTTTTTTTCTTTGCACATCTATTTGTTCTTCTTGTCACACATGCACCCTCACAAAGCAAGTTAGCAGTGAAACTAGACTTCTCTGCAAAGAGATGCCACGGCACCAAAAGGGTCCCTTCTGCTCTTACTCACCCAAGGATCAAGACAATGTTTTACTGTTCTCTGAAAAAAGCTGTATTAATCCATTTTTAACGCTGCTAATAAAGACCTGAGACTGGGCAATTTACAAAATAAAGACGTTTAATGGACTTACAGTTCCACATGGCTGGGGAGGCCTCACAATCATGTCAGGAAGCAAGGAGGAACAAGTCACATCTTTCATTGATGGCGGCAGGCAAAGAGAGAGCTTGTGCAGGGAAACTCCCATTTTTAAAATGATCAGATCCGTGAGACTCATTCACTGTCACAAAAACAGCGCAGGAAAGTCTCGCCCCCATAATTTAATCACCTCCCACCAGTTTCCTCCCATGACAGGTGGGAATTGTGGGAGTTATCATTCAAGATGAGATTTGGGTGGGGACACAGCCAAACCATATCAAAAGCTGACTCTAGGAAGGGTAGATTACATGTTAAAAATTTTTTTTCTGGTACTATAAAACTTGCACAGATATTAGCTTCAATATTGCTGAAGGAATTAAATAATCCTAACATCTGCAAATAGGATTATTTGGCACTCCAAATCCCAATTTGGATCATCAAGATCTATGGATGCTTCCTTCCCTACCCCCCTTTATTTTAGCATCCACAACAATATCCTACCATAGGCCTTCATCACTTGAGAATTGGAAAGCTATGCTAATCTCTAGGTATACTACCTTTTTCTTGTCTCTTTCTCCTTCACTATATTTGCCAAATTAAATTCCTTAAAATACTGCATTGATATAGTCATTCCCTGCTCAAAAGCCTTAACAACTCTCCTTGCACGTATGATAAACACGAATGTCGTCTGCTAGTCTGGATCCTCCACAAAATGTCTCTTTCCTTCTTTCCAGCCTTTTCTGACATCGTCCCATTTCCCAACTAACTTCGTCTAGCTCCAACACTCCCCCCATGCTTTTAATTTCCTGATTTCTGCCCCTTTGTACATACTGAATGGCAAGTCTTGCCCCTTACTCTCTTCACTTACCAAATTCCTTTTTTTTTTTTTTTTTGAGACGGAGTCTCGCTCTGTCGCCCAGGCTGGAGTGCAGTGGCGCGATCTCGGCTCACTGCAATCTCCGCCTCCGGGGTTCACGCCATTCTCCTGCCTCAGCCTCTCCGAGTAGCTGGGACTACAGGCGCCCGCCACCACACCCGGCTAATTTTTTTTGTATTTTTAGTAGAGACGGGGTTTCACCGTGGTCTCGATCTCCTGACCTCGTGATCCACCCGCCTCGGCCTCCCAAAGTGCTGGGATGACAAGCGTGAGCCAACCAAATTCTTATTCACCTGTTAAAGCCCAGCCCAAATACTATATTCTCTTTCTAGAACCACCTCAACCTGTAGCAATTAATCTGGGGTCTCTGAATGACCAAATAATATATGTGTCTCTATTTATTTGGACAATAACTATACACTCCCTAATATTGTGGTTTTTGAAGTGTCCAATCCTTATGCCTCCAAGATTCAATATTCCTGAAGGATAAACTATTTATATTTTCTTACTGTATAACATATTGACTTCTTCAAAAAGCAATCAAACCAAAGCCAAACAAAAACCTAGAAATCCAGAATTTGACAGATACAAATGTGTGACGGTTGCCTGTTAACAGTCAGCTTGGAAAGCTGTATCTCTGTATCAACAATGTCAAATTTGCAAAAGACACAAAACTAGAAAAAACAGCTAACACTATGTCTGTAGATTGTATTATTTTCAGATCTCTTCTGTCCCTTCCCACCCCTTGCCATGGTTCACTAAGGGTAGAGTATACCTCTCTGTGTACTGTAACTCTGACCTTGGCCATGTGACTTGTTCTGGATAAAGGAATATGGACAGTTGTGATGTATATACCATCTGTCCTGAAACTGCATGTTCTTTGTAATCAACTTGTTCTTGTGTGCTCCTTCCCTCTGCTAGGAGATAGCATGCCTCAGGTTCCCACGCTAAATCAAAATTCTAAATCATCTAAATATTCTAACGGACTGCTGCTGGTCTGAAACCAACTGGATACTATGTATGTATGTATATATGTATGTATCGATGACAGAGTCTCGCTCTGTCGCGCAGGCTGGAGTGCATTGGTGCAATCTCGGCTCACTGCAACCGCCACCTCCTGAGTTCAAGCGATTCTCGTTCCTCAGCCTCCCAAGTAGCTGGGATTACAGGCCTGCGTCACCAAACCCAGCCAATTTTTTGTATTTTTAGTAGAGTCAGGGTTTTGCCATATTGGCCAGACTGGTCTCATACTCCCGGCATCAGGTGATCTGTCTGCCTTGACCTCCCAAAATGCTGGGATTACAGGTGTGAACCACTGTGCCTGGCCTCAACTGGATAACTTTTTTTGAGACCAAGGGTCACTGTGTCGCCCAGGCTGGAGTGCAGTGGTGTGATCTCGGCTCACTGCAACCTCCCCCTCCTGGGTTCAAACGATTCTCCTGCCTCAGCCTCCCATCAGCTGGACAACATTTAAAACAATAAGTGCAACTACTTGTATTGGATTTAAAAGAGCAACAAATGACAGGGTACACTTTGTCACCAGCAATCAATCAGAAGCAACAGGTAAGGTGAAATTTACTATTTGCCACCCCTGAACTGGTGTATAGACAAAGGAGAGTCAAGGACAGTGAGGAATCCAGAAAATACTATCATATGATGAGTAACTGATGTGAAGTCACCGGAGTAACTCATAAATTCACATGATGTTACAGTAGAAAGACTTAAGAACTGCTCCACACTTCCCATTTGGAGGAACTATATTTTGCTTGGAGAAAAGACAGTATCATTCCTATTCTTCACTCACCATTTCTTTTATACCCAAATCATCCAGTTGTATTTACTTAGTTGTATCTGCCTTATTGCACAAAGCATTTAAAGCAACTTCTAGCAGAAATATCTACAATAACTAGATAAATAAAGAATACTGTGCAGCCTGCAAACCAAGGCAAAAAGATATCAGTTATGTAGTTCTCATTATATGAAACTGAAATTAAGAAGGCTCCTCTGATAAATTATTTTCAATAATGGCCACATTATTCCCTGCTCTGTTATTTCCCCACCCTGCAGCAGAGTGACATTGTGACATTTAGAGTCTAGGCCTCAAGAGGCCTTATACACTCTGCTCTCAGAACCCTGCCCAGCCTCCATGAGAAGTCCGGCTAGCCTGCAGGAGCATGAGAGACCACACAGACCACAGTTGAATCAGAGTAGTTGTTCAAGTTTAGACCTCAGATTTATGAGAGAACCCAGGCAAGAAAAAGTGGGGCCCTGACCTAGGTGAACTGAACTCCCCAGCATACCCTAGACTAACAAGCACTGATAAATGGTTGATGTTTTACCAAAGTTTTGGGAATAGCTTCGTCTGTTATGTAGCAATAGATCACTCAAAGAATTTATGAAATGAAGCAAAACATTCTACCACTGAATTCTAAAACAAGTAAGTGGAACTTAATTAAGTGGAACAGGTCCATTGCCCTTCCCAACCATGGGAATTTCCCCTGGAGTCTCTCATCCTTAAGGAATACTTTATCTGTGTCCTTACCACATTCCTATTAAAAAAAAAAAACTTACTGGCTCTGTGCTTTCTTTACAGCCTTGATCTATTTCAAAATGACAGCTACAAATCTGATGAACCAATCTATAGTAATTTTTAGTGTTTTAACTTTCCCCCTCCTTCCAGCTACCACTTTGCATTTCAGCTATCTTTTCCCAATGTTTGTAATAATGTTATAAGCTAAATATCTGATAGTAGGAATTTCTAAAAATTCCAGTCAATGCCTCTTCACCTCTCCTCCTTTCTGTAAGGCTTGCTATTATACTGTGAATGTCACTTCATCAGTGTAAACTGTATTTGTTCATCTGTAATATAGTAGAATTGAAATAAAAGATTTCTGTCCTTTCTTGTAGTTCTCTGGATTTGGGTTTTGTACAGACACTTACCTGTCTTGGTGTGTGTATTTTCTTTCCAGTTAATAAGCACAAGAGGCCTCCTACATAGCAGCTGGTTAAAATGCAGGGATGCATATCACGGTTTGAACAAAACTGCAATATGTACATGACATATTTCATCCCAATATGGAGGAAAGCTATGAATACTTTTAGGAAAATGGCCATATGCAAGCAAGCTGTGTTCTCTACATGAAGGAAAAATAACACATCGACCAGAATTATATTGACGATTATAATGTAGGGAACACAATCTTTTTTTTAGAAGTTTTTATAATATTCTTGAACTTACAGAAATCTGCTATAAGGAGGTGATCAGATATAGATGAAAGATTTACGCAGAATGATGTTCATAGCAGATTCATTTATAATAGTGAAAAATCAGAAACTGAATTTTCCAACTGACAGTTAAAGCACAATTCATATAGTAGAATATCAATGTTAGGCTTTCAAAGACTATTTAATTTCACATTGGAAAATATCCACGTATAAAATTAAATGAAAATGACGGAAAGAAAACATAGACAGTATTATCCTATTATTGTAATAATACATAGAAATGTAAATAGATGGAAACAGAGAGGGAGAAAGGAAAAATATTCTAAAATGCTAATGTGTCTGGGTAGTATGTTACGTCTATGTAACTTATTTTCAGTGTTTACCATGAGCACTATCACATTCGTGGTCAAAAACCGCTCAGGAACGCTTTGGAGCCCTGGCTTTCCGAACGCAAGGAGAGCAGCCCGGGCCCGCCCACGCCCGTGGCTTTGCGCGGTGCAGTTTGAACCGCTTCGGAAACAGCTGGCCCGGCGTGCGCGGCGGGAGGGACGGGAGTGCTCGGAAGAGCCGCCCCACGTGCTTTCGGGGAAACTGCCCGGGAGCGAGAAGGAGTGGGATTGAGAGGAAACCGAGAAGCGAAAGTTAGAGCCTGCGGAAGCAGTACGCAGGCGCAGCGGGGCTTTCCGGCAGCCCGCTTCCTCCCGGCGGTTTCCCTCTGGCGACGGGCGCCCTGCTAGCAGGCTCGCCCTGGGGCTGCAGATCGGCTTGCGGGACGGGATCCCAGAGATCCCAGAGAGGCCGGTCCACGCGGCCCGCACGCGCGAGTGTTAGCTCTGCACATGACGGAAGGCGGAGGCGCGGGTGGCTGCCATTTCACCTTGGGGGGGGGGAGGGAAACGTGTCCTGATTTCTGCACCTGAGGTGTTGGAAACCTTACCCCTGCACTGCCGTCGTTTCTTTCCTTGTCCTGAAAAGGTCTCTTTTACCCGCTTCACTTCGCTATCTACACAGTTTGCACTTGCACTAACTCAGATCTTGTCCTGTCTGGTAAACTCTGACCCTCAGCCAGCCTAGGTAGCTGCCCTTGAACCAGAGGTTGGGGTCTGGCAGTTTCTGTAGGCGTCCTTAGGCTCGGTCTGCAAGGGGATTGCCTCTTTCTTCTGGGGTCTTCTCGCCCCCGTGCCTTCTCAGTCATGGTGATTATAGCAGAAGGAACGTGGGAGAAGTATAATGGAGAATGCTTAGTCACTGGACAATGATTTCGAAAGTTCGGCTGGCCGAGGAAACAGTTTTGTGTAATGTCTGACTTACTCAATGGTTCTAGGAGGCACGAGACTTTCTTTGGGCTCTGCTCGCCTACTCTTAAGGGGCTCTACCTTCTTAAGGTGAACTCGGCACCCACCTAGAACCTCCAGTGTGTGAAAGGGCCTACCTCACTGGGCCCCAACCTCCAGCCTCTTCTGAGAGTGAGGACCAGCCCCCACAATGGCTGCACACAAACCAGACCCTAAGGTACAGAGTCCTGCTATGCAAATAGACATTTATTTTCCCCTGTTAGAACAACACAGGACCAGCTATATAATTTGCAGGGAGGGCCCGTTGCAAAATGAAAATGTGGGGTCCCTTACTCAAAACTAATGAAGAATTTCAAGAAGGCAACAGGAGAGCATGAAGCCAAGAATGGAGCCCTTCTGAGTGCCTGCCCTGTGGAAACCAGACCTAGGTGGGGAATTTGGGGGTATTTCTTGTATAGCAACCTTGTTCGATGTTCACTTAAATGAAGAAACAAATTTTATAACACCGCTCACCTGTTTAAAAGCCTCTGCTGGCTTCAATTTGCAATAAGAATCCAGGGCCCTTAGCGTTCCCTATAGGGCCTGCCAATTTGGGCTCACCTACCCCTCTTACTCATCTTATCTCACTCTCCCCATACTTCATTAGGCTCCCCTCAATCCCCTTGGCCTCTTTCTGTTCCTCAGATACCCCAAGTTTTTACCTGCCTGAGTCCTATGCATACATACACTGGTCTTTTGGGATGCTGTTTTCCGGACTTGTTCATGGACTGCCTCCTTCCCATTCTCTAGGTCTCAGCTCAGTCATCATCTCCTCAAAGACACCCTCACTGACTGCTTCTTCCAGTGACTGTATCACACTTGCAATCCTCATAACACTTGCTAAACCTATCCCTGTTTATTATTTGTCTGTTTTCATCTCTCCTCACCAGCGTGTAAGTTCAAACAGGAGGGACTTTGTTCTGTGTTACAGCCTTTTCCATCCAGTATTCCATGAGACAATTCAGTCTAATCCCCCAGGGTATCCATGTGTGTAATGAATTCCCTGCTCTCCTGTATATCTAGAATGTCACTGTATGCCATCCCTGGGAGAACTGAGAAAATCGTCAAGCAAATCACTTTCTGTGTCTTGTGGTTCAGAAACCCTGGTTAAGCAAAGCAATGCCTGATACAGGTATTTTCAAATATTTCGAAAATATTTTTTGAATGAGTAAATGAATGTCACTGACCAACACTGAGATCAGGAATTACAGGTTAATTCAGCCATTCAGATCTCAGCACTGGCTCTAAGACCTGTCGAGCCACAATTGAGGGGGGAAGAGAATAATGAGCATGTATAGCACAAAAAACTTCCCTAAAGGATTTTTAATGAGAGCTCTCTACTCCTTCACACCCCTTCCAACCTCTCCCCTCTCTCTGCCCTCTTTGGACGGCAGAGTTCTTTCCGTTTGCAGCAGTCTGTGAGATGTCTAAGAGGATGACTGTCAAGCCTGACATAAGAGTGTTGTGGAGGACTTTTTTTTTTTTTTTTTTGAGACGGAGTCTTGCTCTGTCGGCCAGCCTGGAGTGCAGTGGTGCCATCTCGGCTCACTGCAAGCTCCGCCTCCTGGGTTCATGCCATTCTTTGTGGAGGACTTTTACTAGGGGCAGTAGTAGTAATCCCCTTGAGTGTAATGGAGAGTTTAGGGGAAATTTCAGGAACACTTGGCTCATCTGTGAGTAGGTAGATGTCTAGGATGTTAGGCATGCATGAGATAATACCTAGAATCAAAGGGAAGTTAGAGTGAGCTTATAAACAGTGTAATTCTAGACAATGTCTATTGGAAGTTCAGGGTGAGGTAGGGAGGAAGTCCTCTCTATGTGATCAAAAGCAAGTGTGTTTTGGTTAATCAGGATGAAGCATAACATTGGGGGCTCTTTCATGATTTTAGAGTTTGGAGCTGTTATGAAGAGAATTTCAGCTTAGTTTTGCAGGCAGCCCAAGGAGCAAAGGAAAGGAAGGAACTAATGACTGTTCTCGATGCGTTCAAACACCAAACGTTAATAAATATTTATTCAGGGCCAGATTGTACTAGATTCCAGGGATATAACTGTGAGCAGGGCTGTCTTGGTCCCTGCACATACAGAGCTTGCTTAGAGTCTATTGAGGAAAATAGATGATATCATTTACACCAAAGGAGATAAGCACTGTGCCAGGGATGTAGAGGATGCTATGGAGGAAGTGTGGGATGACCTGAGCCATGCGCACACATGCATGCGTGTGTGTGTGTGTGTTTGGCAGGAAGGCTTTCCAGAGCCTGAAGAATGCGTGAACATTATCCAGGTGCAGGGATATATGGGATGGGGTTGGAGAATTGAGAGGACGTGGCAGGGGAAGCAGAGAGAACATGGGCCATCAAAGAAACTGAAAGTAGTCAGTTTTGTGTGCAGATGTTTTGGTGGATAAGAAGCTGTTGGGGAGGAGTGAAGAGAGATGAGTTGAAGACTAAGAGGGGACTAAATAATACGTGACTTTGGAAAGATCTGTTGCGAATTGTGGTCTTCATCCAAAGCTGGGATTCTTAACTAGTTTTTGTGACATGGACCTCTTTGACAGTCTGATGAAACCTGTAAGTTTTTCAAAAAATAATGTTTTTAGTTGAATAAGATAAGATGCATAAGATTCAAAAGAAAACCAATTACATTGAAATACTGATATCAAGCCAACTTTGTGATATATTAAAACCAACTTTGTGATATAGTAATATAAATGATTTTTTTTTTCTTTTTTTTGAGACAGAGTCTCACTCTGTCATCCAGGCTGGAGTGAAGTGGCATGAGCATGGTTGGCTGCAGCCGAGACCTCCTGGGCGATCCTCTCACCTCAGCCTCCAGAGTAGCCGGGACCACAGGTGCATACCACCACACCTGGCTAATTAAAAAAAAATTTTATATATATATATATATTCTGAGTAGAGATGGGGTCTCCTTGTGTTTCCTGGACTGGTCTCAAACCCTGAGGCTCAAGTGATCCTCCCACCTCAGCCTCCTAAAGTGTTGGAATTACAGGCATGAGCTGCTGCACCTAGCCATGCACTTATTTACTAATGGCATTAAATAATAGGATTTAGCAGTGGGTCCAATTATTGCAATTTCAAAATTGTGCTTAGCATAAACAATATTTTGAGATGACTTTAATAATTATAATATGATATAAATGTGGTATGGTTTATGGTTTGCTGCCCATATAATTGAAGGAAATTAACTGTAGTTAGAAGTTAGTGGAAATAAAACTGTAACTTTTGCCATCTAAATTCATGAGCCCTTTGAATTCTGTCCATACACCCCAGACAAGAACTGCTAATGCAGAGCATCATGAGCCATTCAAAAATTTTAAGTAGGGAGTGAAATTATCCAATTTAAGTAGAGCCCTCTGTCTACATATGAAGCTGCATGAAATTGTTTCCTATATTTACTGTAAGGAAAGAGAGAATGTCCTTCCCCATGTTTTTATGGCATCCTCTTTGTGAGTGCTCTGGTAGAAATCTTCTGTCTTATAGTGGTGGTTACACAACTATATGAGTTTGTCAGAATTCATAGGCTGACACACCCAAAAGGGTGAATTTTACTGTATGTAAATTATATGCCAATAAGCCAGACTTTAAAAAGTGCATCAATAAAATCAATAAATGTTCCTGGTCAATTTGGAAAAAAAGATATCTTTACTCTGTGTCAGAAATTGGAGCGTGTGTGCACAGAGGCCAAATGCTAAGTGGGGACTGTCTATAGCTAGAGCAGAGTACTGGGATGGTTTGACCTTTAATTCTGTTTCTTTTACTGTGGAGAGTTGCACGGGCCTCCCAAACTGCATGAGGTAAAGAAAAATCCCTTGAATTTGCCAGAGGTGTATTCATTCTTTATGATTCTTTGGTGGGGTGGGGTTCTTGCCACCTTAGATTTTGATGAAATTCATTGGCTGGTTGCCTTCTTTCAGCATGTATTACAGATGAAGGCATTGATAATCAGAACAATTAGTTAAAGTGATTCTTTAAAATAAATTTGAAAAGTCATTAGCAAAATATATATCTGTGATTGATCTGGGATGGGTGAAAGGAGAAGTGAAAATGTGATTAATATTTTGAAACTAAGTCTATGTTTTATTTCAATTTCATTAAATGCTGCTCATTTGCAACTAGTTTGTTATGGACTGAATGTTTGTGTTCCCCTCTGAAAATTCATATGTTGAATTGCTAGTCCCCAAAGTGATGGTAGTAGGAGGGAGAGCTTCGGGGAGGTGATTTGATTAGGTCATGAAGCTGAGCCCTCAGGAATGGGATTAGTGCCCTTATGAAAGAGACTTTGGAGATCTCTCTAGCTCTCTTTCTACCATGTGATACAATGAGAAATTGACAGTCTGCAACCTGGAAGAGGGCTCTCACCAGAACTAGACCATACTGGCATCCTGATTTTAGACTCCCAGCCCTGAGAACTGTGAGAAATAATCTGTTTTATAAGCCATCCAGTCTATGGTACTTTGTTATAGCAGCCTGAATTGACTAAGTCATGAATGGCAGAAAAAAATATTCTGGGGTAGGATTTGGCCAAAACATGGTCCAAACTCCCTTCCCATTGCATTTCCTGCTCATCTGGCACACCTTATCTTGAACCAAACAGGTATCCCCAGGACTCCCCTGACAAAACCTCATTGCCCTCTTCTATGGTTTGGATGTTTGTCCCCCCAAAGCTCAGGTTGAAATTTGATCCCAATGTTGGAGGTGGGAACTAATGGGAGGTGTTTGGGTCATGGAGGCAGATCTCCCATGAATAGATTAGCACCCTCTGGGTGTCAGGGAGGTGACTTCCTACTCTATTAGTTTCTGACAGTGCTGGTTGCTAAAGAAAACCACGTGCCTTCCCTACTCCTTGCTTCCTCTCTCACCATGTGATCTCTGCATATCCCAGCTTCCCTTCCCCTTCCTCCATAAGTAGAATCAGCCTAAGGCCTTCATCAGATGCAGGTACCAGTGCCATGCTTCTTGTACAGCCTGCAGAACCATGAGCAAAATAAAGCTCTATTGTTTATAAATTACCTAGCTTTGGGTATTCCTTTAGAGTAACACAACACAGACTAAGACAGAAAATTGGTACTGAGGACTGGGGATTGCATTAAGGATACTTGCAAATGTGAAAGTGGCTTGAAACTGAATAATGGGCAGAGGTTTGGAAGAGTTTGGAGGACTCAGAAGAAGTTTGGAACTTCTTCTTCTTTTTTTTTTTCAGACGGAATCTCGCTCTGTTGCCAGGCTGGAGTGGGCACGATTTTGGCTCACTGCAACCTCTGCCTCCTGGGTTCAAGTGATCCTCCCGCCTCAGACTCCCAAGACTGAGACTACAGCTGTGCGCCACCACGCCTGGCTAATTTTTGTATTTTTTAGTAGAGACAGGGTTTCACCATGTTGGCCAGGATAGTCTCGATCTCCTGATCTCGTGATGCACCCATGTTGGCCTCCCAAAGTGCTGGGATTACAGGTGTGAGCCACCGTGCCTGGTCGGAACTTCTTAGAGATTGATTTAGTGGTTGTGACCAAAATGCTGATAGAAATATAGACAATAAAGGTCATGCTGAGGAGGTCTCAGATGGAAATGAAGAACTTACTGAAAACTGGAGCAAAGGTCACCCTTGTTAAACAGTAGCAAAGAACTTGGCTGCGTTGTGTCTAGGCCCTATGGCTTTATAGAAGGCTGAACTTAAGAATGATGACCTAGGGTATCTGGCAGAAGAAACTGCTAAGCAACAAAGTACTCAAGAAGTGGTGTGGCTACTTTTAAAAGCCTATGCTAAATTATGGGAGCTAAGGAATGACTAAAAAGTGGAATTTATAATTAAAAGGGGAGCAAAGTGTAAAAATTTGGAAATTTCATAGCCTGGCCATGAGAATAGAGAGAGCCAATAGAGAAGGAAAGAGCATTTGTAGGCAAGGAATCCAAGGGTTTGAGGAATCTGAGGGTGCTACAGAGCAACCATTGCTAAAGAGATTAGTGTGACTAAACCAGAGCCAAGTGTTATTAGTCAAGACGATGAGAAAAAGGCCCCGAAGGCATTTCAGAAACCTTTGAGGCTGACCCCTCCATCACAGGCCCAGAATCCTAGGATGACAGAATGTTTTGGGTAGAGGACAGGCTTAGAGACTGCTCCCCTGTGACCAGTCTGCTGCTTCCTGTATCCCCACCACTCCAGATGGCACAGCCATGACTCACATGGCCTCAGTGGCCCCAGGTGTGAGTCATGTCACAGCTCTGGAGGGCATAAGCCATAAGCCTTGCTGGTGTCTACACAGTATTAAGTCTGCAGGGCCCAGAATGCAAAAGTCATGGAGGCTTGGCAGCTTCCACTTAGATTTCAGAGGATGTATTGGAAAGCCTGGATGCCCAGGCAGAAGTCTGCTGCGGGGACAGAGCCAACACAGAGAGTCCTCCCTGGGGTAATGCCTAGTGGAGCCATGGGATTGGGCTGCTGCTGCAAGGACCCAAGAATTATAGTCATCAGCAGTGTGCAGCCTCAGCCTGGAAAAGCCACGGGCATTCAACTCCAACCTGTGAGAGCAGCCAGTGGCCTTGGGAGTAGGGCTGCTTGAGACTGTGGGAGCCCACTCCTCATACCAGTGTACCCAGGATGCATGACATGGAGTCAAGGATTATTTTGGAGCTTTAAAATTTAACATCTGTCCTGCTGGGTTTTGGACTTGATGGGGGCTGTTACTCTTTTTTTTTTTTTTTTTTTTTTAATGATTTCTCCCTTTTGGGATGGGACTGTTTATCCAATACATGTACCACCATTGTATCTTGGAAGGAACCAACTTGTTTTTGATTTTACAGTTAATTCGCCTTGAGTCTCAGATGGGACTTCAGATTTTGAAGTTGATGCTGGAACAAGTTAAGACTTTTGGAACTATTGAGAAGGGATGATTATATTTTGCAACATGAAGAAGACATGAGTTTTGGGGGGCCAGAAGAGGAATGCTATGGTTTGGATGTTTGTCTCCCCAAATCACATGTTGAAATTTGATCCCAATGTTAGAGGTGAGACCTAATAGCAGGTGTTTGAGTCATGAGGGTGGACTCATGAATAGATTAATACCCTCCTATGGTATAGGGCATGAATAAATTCTTACTCTGTTGGTTCTTTTAAGAGCTGGTTGTTATAAAGAGCCTGGCACCTCCCCACTCTCTCTCTCTTGCTTGCCTTCTTGCCATGTGATCTCTACATACACTGGCTTCCCTTTGCCTTCTGCCATGAGTAGAAGCAGCCTAAGGGCCTCATATGCAGATGCAGGTTCCATGCTTCTTGTGCACTCTGCAAAAACAAGTAAACCTCTTTATGAATTACCTAGCCTCAGGTATTCCTTTATAGCAACAAAAAATGAAATAAGACACCACCACAAAAATGATTTTTGGAGTACAAGATTCACAATCTTGGGAAATAACTCTTAACTCTGGGGTCAATAATTTAGTTTTGATTTTCTGAATCTAAATAAAAATAGCCACTTACTGAACTTTTATAACATGGCCATTGTCCATATTATGGAAGATGAACTACAGACGTCCTTCATTTTCTACCCCCAAATAACAATGATGACTGTGATCACATAGAAAACCTTGGCATTCTGCTACCAGGCTCTATATTGACAAGCTTTTTAAAACTTCTGTGAAATAGGTAGGAATCCATTGTACTTTTGATAAATTCCAGGGAGCAAAGAGCCTCTGCAATCTTTTTTGTCTAAATCCAAGTATTTAAGAGCACTTCCTGGTAGGAAATTACTTCTTTAAAGGTAAAACTGTAATAGTCATGCTCCAGTTTAAAGTATTTCATCCAATTCTGCTGCCAGTTGATACATAAGTGTCAGGCAAATTTTAGAAAACCGGGTTTTGTGGAGAGAAGTAGAGACTGCGAGGATGCACCTCCAGTTAGATGCACCCTTCCATCAAACAGATGCCTCCACCCTAAAAGCATTTAGGAGCCCACAAAGGAGTAAAGGAACTGGCCTTGGGGCAGGTGGAGAGTTTTTTCCATAGGAACAATCTAGGAGCCAGTTGGGCACATGTGGGTGGGATGAGATTGCTCAGATGGAATCTCTCTAAGGGAAATGGCAGGTTATAGTAAAAGCTTTTTTTCCTTTGAACTCTTTTCCATCAAACATTAGCCTCTGCCTATTTGGTTTGCCTGGAGGACAGGAGTGGGGCAGAAGGAATGAAATAAGAGCCCTTCAGAGGGGGCTGCCATCTCTGACTCTGCAGTCAGGGCTCACCTTGAAACCTGGTTCTGGATTTTTCTGCCGCTGGTCATGGCAGATGCCTCAGTAGCATTACTTCCTTAACTGATTCAGCAGCATCCCCAGGGCTCAGCAGGCATAGAGAGCTCTCCAGGTCTTGAGCACTGGAGGGCTCCATGCTATTACTAAGGACAGCAGCTGGGCAATGGCACCACTAAACATCCAGTAGGGGTGAGGCAAGGACCAAAATAGACTTGCAATTCACATACATTACTATCCAGGAAACCAACTACCCTTCCTCTTTACTAGAGAAAATTGAAGGAATGGAAGGAATATCTCATCCTAAACCTCTTTCCCCAGTCTCAGGTTGGATTCATAGGACCAGAGAGACTATTAGAGCTGGGAAAGATCATAGAACCCACATAGTCTAACCTCTTCTAGAGATGAAGAATGAGCAACCTATGAATAAAATCAGCCACCCAAGGCCAGAGTTGTTATTCTCCTAGTCCTCATTTCATCCTCCTAGTCCTCATTTCATGAGGTTTTTAAAATTATTATTTTTTTAACCCATGTGTCTGCTTACAATACCTGTAAAATCAGTGCGGTTTGCCCAAGATACCACCAGGAATGACTCTGGATCCCTCCTCCTGTGGAACCAGCAGCTGTTGAACCCCATAGTTGGAATAATGTTGACATGGCACTAAGGAGGCTTCATAATTCAACCCTGGATGTCTCGTGAATTTCTGCTAATGTCCCATCACGACGTTCCTCTTGGATCTACTGTGATCACCATGCCTGCTAGCATTCATCATACTGATTGGCTTATTTGGCTTTTCCCTCAGGCCTTCTTGCTGAGATGTAGGTATGACTTTGTTATTCTTGACCTACCCTGAAACATTAACACTTACATCTTCTAGCTAAAATCGTAAGTAACGCCAGAGAGACAAAATCAGAAATAAACCAAACACAGGCAAGCGAGTCTTCTGTTAATATTGTTATTAACACTGGTTTCTTAAAGTTGTCTCATCTTGCAAGTTTATCTGAAGCTTTGGTTTCAAGCATTTCAATCACAACAGTCCCAACTGGAGAGTGCCACGAGAGTGTGAAGAGAGCTTCAGATGTCAAACATTTCCTAGAACCCGGTATTTACAAAGCCAAAGAAATAAAATGTGGTTGTTGGGCAAAGAACAGTCTTTAAACTTTTTCATTTGCTTCTTTTCTTGGTGTGTCAGAGTTTATCCTGTCATTCAGCAGAATAAGGAGACTTCATCTAAAATTAAAAATGAAAATAATCTTTGAGGAAACTACTGGTTTGCAAATAAATCACTATTTCTTGCGCAAATAAACATCCTCTTTTCTACAAATTACTCCATAATTTTTCTATTACCTAGTTAAAATACTTAAACTAAGTATTTGCAAAAGTAATTGGGGTTGATCAGTCTAAAATAAAAGGTACCTTTCAAGGAGACAGAAAACTGTTTTAAGAAAAAGGCCTGTTTATCCACCAAAAACATAATAAGGAAAAGGGTGCAAAATGTAGCAAATGTTCAGTTAGACATAAATAACTTGATGATTTAAGGGAACTAACATTAGAATAAGCTATCAAAGGAAAGTGAATTTTTCATCTGTGGAAATCTTCAAGAGAAGGACTAAAAGCCAGCCAGACAAAAAATTTTTTGAGGCTTAGGGTCTCTCCAAGTTTCTATTATATTATTCTGATGTATGTTCACTTTCACGTAAATTGGGGGTTTGAACCCATTGACAGTATTGGTGGATAAGAGCAAATAGCATGCATCCCACATAACATTATTGCATTAAAGATTGTGACTCTGTTCTCAAAAAGGAAAAGGAGAGCATTATTATGCCATTGACTATTATTCATATATTATTGATGAGGCTCCGGGTTCTAGAAATGCAAGTCATAATCAAGAAAAATTGCAATTTGTGATGTTTGCACTGTTAAGATAGCAAATTGGGTTTACTAGATAGTAAATAACTAGTAAACTAATAGTATACTAGGTTTATAAATATTGACCAATAAATGCTGTTTGCTAAAGTAGAGAGTGGTGGGGAGTGAGGGGGCCCATGGTGCAAGTAGGGATAGTGTGCTTGAGTAGGGTATAGGAATATTTTGCCCTCTGGTGGTTTCTGGTGGAAAGAATGTAAAGCAGTTTAAGTAAGTGAAGGTGTCTACTTTCAATACCCATAATATCAGCAACACGCAGGGCCATCCAGACACCTTTTGTGTTATGCTCATGAATTTGTTCCAATAAATGTGTTTTCTCCCTACCCAGGCAGTATTTCAGCCCCTTTGATTCACACACCACCTTTGCATCATTGGAAATGCCTTTGACCAGCAATGGAAAATAAAGGGAACATACTGCAGTTTCAATTGTTGTGGGACTCAGGTTTTCTCTCAGCACCGCATACACACTTGGAGACATGGGAAGAAGGTCTGATGGAGAATATGTCTCCGTTGAATCACTTCGGCTTAAAGAGATAACAAGGTCAATATGGACAAAGATTAAAAAATAATAATAGCTTACGGTGACTTACTATGTCAGGAACTCATTTCTAGGGCTTCATCTATTTGTGACACTGAGTTATCTAATTCATCATTTCATATCAGAACACTCAACTTACTATGGCATATATGGCATATAAAAGGGGAATTTTAGAATTTTAGGCACAATAGATTGTGGTAAGTGTGCCCTGAAGGCTAGCTTTATGTATTAAAGGAAATGGGATGTTGCACATTACAATGATTTGTTCTCAGTTATGTGTACTCTGCTCTACCTTTAAATCCCCTATAGGAAAGCTTTTTATAAAAAATATTTTACATGTGACTAACATTACTCACATTGTTGAGATGGGGATAAAAACGGAAGGAACATAACCTTTGTCACCCCTTTCTGTTGGTCTTGAAACTGGAAAACAAAAAGGCACAATATTGGGGGAAAAATGTCAATATTATCAATAAAACTGGGGAAAAAAGAGTCTAGAAAAATATTAACAATGATAAGAGGAAGAGAGATAACTCAGTTGTTCTGTGATACACAAAAATGTTTTGTTAAATAGGGGACACAATCTTTTAGATAAGCATAAAATGTGCAAGAAGAGAAAAACAAATCTCTTGGCAGGCCTAATCTGACTTTACATATTAATGCCTCTAAACTGTGTGGGAAGAATCAACTCTATTACCTGTTTTCTACGTTTCACTTACATTTGATTATAAGGACTGATTGAGTCATGTTTTGGGAGATATAATAACCCAGTTCTTTTCATTAAAATTGACACCAATCAGAACCTTATGATTGCAAACGTTCTTGAAGTACAGACGTCAGTGTTCCCAAAAGTATCATTGTACTGTAGTAAGTCATGTGCAAACCTCACCTTGGAAAAATTTCCCAAACTTCTCTCGTATACCATGTTGAACTAGTATTTGTTCCAATTTTCCAACCCTAATTTGTTGCATTGATATTTGTTATTTCATTTTTATCAGTTGTTGAAAGTCACTGAAAAGCCACAGTTTTGTTTGATTTTATTTTCTTTTGTATTTTTGTTTATTTCAGAGGGCATGAAGTCAGGTGGCTGCAAGTCTGTGAGTGACAACTGTAGGATATTCTACATAATGGTGCCCAAAGATTTTGTGCTATAGATGAAGATTTTTATGGATTGTATACACTTTCATTAAAGAAACAGAATGGTGAACGTACCTTAAAATTACATAGTAATTTAACGAATTTTCTTTTATGTATTCAACAAATATTTACTGAATGCCTGTTTTGGCCAGACATTGTTCTAGGTCCTTAGGATACAACCAGGAAAGGTAGGGCAGGAGTGTGGGAGAGGGAGAGGATGAAGCACAGATCCACAGGTCCCCTCCCTGGCAAATGAACAAATATCCTGAGTTATAAGACTACAGTAAGGTTAAAAATATAAAACTTATAAACCCCGGGGTTCCTTTGCAATATACAGACTTGTTTTACTATTAAAAGCTTCTCATCATTACCCCCTCTTTCTTTTCCTTTCTCCCAGTCATAGACATGAAGTCTGCACCACTTCTGTCTTACAAAGGAGAAAACTGAAGCTCTTCAAATGGCCGTGAGAGGCCCCCATGGCCACAGTGAAGTTTAGTTACAGCTGCTTATTACTCTGTTAGTGTTAGAAAGCCCAGTGGTCCCTTTTCAGGAACTGCTGACATACCACTTCATTTCTAAGGCTTTGACCTCCATATGCCCTTAGATCTTACAAAAATCAGAGTAAATAAAACGGGAAGCTTCATTTACTTTGCTCCAATATGAGGTTATTTTCCAAAATCTTAAGGAAAAAAACAAACAAACAAACAAACAGAAAAACCTAACCTTCGCAAGGCTGAGAGCTGTAGTGTTTACCGAAGGCTTTGTCTTTGGGAATGTCAGGATATAGGTACTTCAGAGGGTTTTCAGGAATGTTTTCAGCCATAATAACTTTGTAGTCTCGCAGGATGTCAGCGAATGGCAGAGCAGACAACCGGCCTTTATTGTAGGGTTCTACAGAGTGGAATCTCACTTCCCCTTGAAAAACAGAAATTGGAGAAATATACAGGTTCCTGTACACATTCCTTGTGACCATTTTTTTCCCTGCCCACATTATCTTCATGCCACTGGAGTGACTTGTCAGTTCATGTCACTTCAGTGTCAGACCTTCTGCTGTCTGGACAGTATAGATTGTGCCTACAATAGACTTTTTGGAATTCATAGGTACCCCGTTCTGAGACAACTGCAACTACTAATATTCAAGCCCACTGAATACATCACAAACAGATCAACACACCATACACTTCCAAAAACTGAAATCCCAGTAACCAAATTTAAGAAAACTAATTTCACATGAATAAACATTAGTGAGTATATACCATTTTCAGAATGGTCCACCCAGGTGAAAGTTATTCCTCCGAGATGGCTTTCACTGAATCTTAATAAAAAGGTGCCAGGCATTTTATCCTTTAGCAAGAGCCGTTCCTTCTCTTTGCTAACAAAGCCCATGACATACCTAAAAATAGAACATGCATGATTTCATCTGATCATTATCGAATTTTCACTTATTGCATTTACAAAGAGCAGACCTACAGTTTGTTTTGAATGTAATCAAAAGTTATTCTTACCTGAAATACTCATATATAGATTAATATACATAGTGATACTCCACAAAGAATAAGAAATTGCAACTATTTTTTTCTATGGTACTGAACATGCATAAGAGAAAAAGAAAGAAGAAAACCAATAATAACTGAAAAAAAGAACATAATTAACTCATATGAAAAATATAGCCTATAACTTACCCATCAATCCAAAGGGGAAGAATGTGTTTCTTAATTAGATCCAATATTGCTTCAAGCCATGTCCAAAAGGTAAATGATTTACCAGGTAAATGTTCCTATAGGAATAAACAAGCACATTAAGACAATGATTATTTAAGTAATAATGTTGATATAATAATTTAAGTTCAATTTTTCAACAAAATATTATCTTTAAACTGGACAACACCTTAATTTCTTTAAAAAATATTCTTGGCCTGGTGTGGTGGCTCACGCCTGTAATCCCAGCACTTTGGGAGGCTGAGGCGGGCAGATTATGAGGTCAGGAGATGGAGACCATCCTGACTAACAGTGAAACCCCATCTCTACTAAAAATACGAAAAAATTAGCCAGGCGTGGTGGCGGGTGCTTGTAGTCCCAGCTAATCAGGAGGCTGAGGCAGGACAATGGCATGAACCCAGGAGGCAGAGCTTGCAGTGAGCCGAGATTGCACCACTGCACTCCAGCCTGGGTGACAGAGCAAGACTCCATCTCAAAAAAAAAAAAAAAAAAAAAAAAAAAAAATTATCTGGGAAATTCTCAAAACCCCAGGTAGTAATATAGACTTAGAAAGGAACATTGTATTAAAAAAATGTATCTAAATGATGTTTCCCCGACCGTTTGTACCTTGCAGAACTTGGCCCAGGTAAGGTGACCATCACTGTAGCTAGATTGGACTGAAATGAAAGGAAAGAATGAGATTTTTCATTGGACAATGAGATGCTTCAATTTTGTGCTCAGTTTAGATATTTTGCCTCTTCCCTTTCAAGCATTTCTTAAGCACTTGATAATGGGTTTGCAATGTACTGAGTGCTAGGTACAGTACAAATACAAGACATCATCCTTGCTCCTAAGAAATTTATTATCTAGAAAATAAGCTTTTTGGTGGAGGAGCTAACAATGGCTTTAGAAAGCAGGTGGGTATCTAGGATATGGATGGGTAGAATATAAATTGTCAGAGGATATGAAGGAGGCCACTCTAGAGAGCAAGAGTAATATAGGACAAAGCATGATGGACATGGACAAGGCTCATATTGGAGACAGGAAGAGCTGCCTAATGTCAGTAAATGAACATTATAAAACAAATTTGTGTAAGTCAGGTGTAGCTAGATTACCAGGAATGTTGCCTATTAAGATGGAAAGAATGGACTAGAAATCTATTAGATAGTGAGTAGCCATTGGCTGTTTTGATCCAGAGCAGTGAAAGGATGCAAGAGTTTCCATCTAAATTTTTAAGGAAGTTATACTCTAAGAATAATTTGATAAAGGTCTGAAGGGATATGGTTTCTACCTATACTACATGTTTAAAAGCTTTAGTCACGCTAACAAATGTTTATTGAATGCTATTGCTGCTTATGAATTAAATAAGGATCAAAACATGTATTTCCATTAAGTAAATTTTGTGATATTTTCCAAAGTCCTAATGTATTTAAGTACCTATTGATTCAAGAGTAGGTGCAAGTGGCAAGCATCCCAGCACCATGTGAGTCAAGCTTAAATCACACATGATTCTACTTCTGCACAAATGGATCTTTGGCCCTAATTTAACTAGAAATGCATATAGATCTAATTAGATCTAATTTTAACTCCTTTTTTTGGTGTTAAATATGTTAAACCCTGACTTGTCAAAATACAGATCTTTTGGAGACTTTTTAGAAAATGTTTGGATTATAGTTGGTACATGTAGTACCAGTGACTCTATTTTGCAAACTTTAGAAATCTCAGTCAAAGCTAAAACTTTCTTGGTATGCAGAATTAAGTATTGCCCAGGTGGTTTAAAACTTCTATTACATTTCCTAGACCTAGTGAAGGAATCAGTCA
Organism: Hylobates moloch; assembly: GCF_009828535.3. Taxonomy (NCBI): domain Eukaryota; kingdom Metazoa; phylum Chordata; class Mammalia; order Primates; family Hylobatidae; genus Hylobates; species Hylobates moloch. The sequence continues at coordinate 51,292,245 of NW_026652276.1, read as the reverse complement.
TTTTCCAGTTGGTTAATGTCAATTGAGACGTTCATATGAATGATCATATGAGGCACCATTAAGGGTTCACCTCATATTTAGTGGAAATATACCCTGGAGACTGGGGTGGGGAATAGACAGGGAGGGGCTTTAGACCTGGACAGGTCTGGCCTGCGGCTTGGTGCTGCTGTGTACTAGCCATGCAGCCGTGGCAAGTCACTTGACTTCTGCACTCCAATCCAGTCATTTATAAAATTGATAGAATAAGGTGAGCCTTGCAGGACTTTCCTGAGAATTAAAAATAATATAACACTTAGGTCTGTGCCTGGCAATATAGTAGGCATTGAATAAATTATGATTATCATCTTTATTATTAATAGTAGTTATAGCGTCCTGGTTATTTAAAATGCTTGAGGGCCAAAAACAGAGGCAAATCCTCTCTATCTACCAGCTCTCACCTGTAAGCTTCTCTGCCAGCATATTGAGTTGATCTGAATTAAGGCCACGACCAACGTACGATGAAAACTGCCAGCTCATCACCTCCAGTAGTTGACTCAATGTGGCAGGTGGAGGATTATTAAAGAAAACCAAGTTCTGAAATAGAGTCAAGATGATGATTTGTTAATTATCTTACAGTGCGTAGCTAGTGACGTGTGAGCAGGGCAAGAGAGGTCTCCCCCTCTCCCCACACACATACTAGGAATGTTGGGTGACCATTAGGTGATAGTCAGGCAGTTGTTAACTGTTTCTCTAAAGTCATAATTGGTCACAGCTGGTGCTAGGGAATGAGCATCTCCTAATAGAAAACACCTAAAACTGTTCAGCAGCTTCCCAGTAAGATCTCAGGAGTGGGGAGAAGTAACACAAGACCTCTGAAGAATGCCAACCCCAAATCAAGAGGTCAAGCTGCACACTTGGCTTCTCAAGTTGCCCGCTTGGCCCTCTTCCAAGTTGTACTTTCCTTTCCTTCCTTTTCTTACTGTTCTAAAGCTTTTTAATAAACTTTCACTCCTGCTCTGAAGCTTGACTTGGTCACTCCTTCTGTCCTATACTCCTCAGTTGAATTCTTTCTTCTGAGGAGGCAAGAATTGAGGTTGCTGCAGATCCATACAGATTCACCACCAATAACAATTATGCTTATGACACTGTAATTCAATATATAGGATTCCTAATTTAAAGTCTTTTGGCCAACCTAAGTAAACATAAAATATCATCTCATCTCTGTTGTTCTTAAGACTGATGTTGTCTTTTCCTAAAAGTCTCCCTGTTCTTTGAGTATAATATAATCAGGGCTCTATCTTTCTTCAGAAGCATCACTTAACATCTCTTTAACTTTTCCGTATCAGTCTACTCATGCAAGTACTTAACACTGTCCAAAAAGTAATTTGACAGATACTCTTTTCTAAAACAATATTCATCCTAAACAAAACTTGTATCATATTATTTAATTGGTTTATCATAGGGTTGGCACAAGTTTTACCTTGACCAGACCAATCATCCTAAAGTGCTAGAAATGGTAAAGTCCCAGGCTAGGGAAGGTGACCTTACACTATTATGATTAACCTCAAATACCTATTTTATGGACATCATAGTAGCCTTTTCTTATTTGCTGTACATAATTTAAAAAAAAAAAAAGAGAAATGATCCCGCTATGTTGCGCAAGCTGGACTTGAACTCCTGGGCTCAAGAAATTCTCTTGCCTCAGCCTCTCAAGTAGCTGAAACTACAGGTGTGCACCATTGTGCCCAGCTAAATAAGAGAATATTCTATATGATTGACTACAGACGAGATTGTGCCAGAAACTGGGTCAACAATAGTGAAACATAAGACTCTGTCCCAGATTACTGGAAAACAGATGTGTGAAACTCAAGAAAGGTGTTTCAGGAAGAGGAAAGGAAGAATTCAGAAATCCAGTGCGGTGCCTGGAGAAGGCTGTTGTGAACATGAGATAAACTGGGCTTAGATTAATCAAGAAAAAAAAGAACCAATTCAAGAGATTTCAGAAGGTGGGAATAAAAGAGGACACAGCATCCAACAAGGAATGGGCAATAGGAAGAGGAGGAATGAAGAGAAAGAATTTCTAGGGAGATGGTTTTTTGTGAACCTGAGAATGGTGCCTGGAAAAGTGACCAGAAAGCACAGAATATAATCAAGGCCTAAGGGCTTAGGTTTCAAAGCAGGATAGAATTAAGAGGAGAAACCAGGATTACTTGTTTAGACTGGTTCTGTAACTAGGCTGTGAATCTGTGTTTTAGGAGCTGTATATTATCTATAGCTCTAGATTCTCATCCTAGAGCCATGTAAATTTGGGATGATGGGTGTGATGACTTTGGTGCCTTTCTTACAGAAGGAGGTTGCTGAAGAAAGCTAAGTGCAGCACTGCTCTGTGAGGCTGGAGGACAGAGAAGTATCCCATCACTCCTTCTACTCCCTGGAGTTGGAAGAAAGCTGAACATGTGTAGATCTAATGGGGATCAGCATTTAATCTCAGGGGCATTGGCTGTCCTTCGACTTAAAGATGAGGCGATTTCTCTGGTAAGTTCTGCTCTTTTTGGGGCACCCTGCACAGTCTTCCTCTCTGCAATTAATTTGTCTCAGATGCTAGGGCACTTGAGGAGGAGAAGGAGTAGGAGTAGGGTTGAGTCATTTTCCTCATTGTTTCCTTATTAGAACATTGAATCAAAGGGAAAGAACACTAAGAGCTGATTCATTATGATCTTGTTCTTACTACTGGGATCTAAAGTAGAAGAATTCTTCCCTTTGGAGGGAACATTTGCTCTGAATTAAGAAGAAATGTTGTTATTTACATCTGACCTATTTTCTCTAGACCTTAGTGGTTTCCAGGACAACACACTGAGGTTTTGAAGGAGGGGTGCAAGGGGAAGTGCTGACTCATCTTTTTTGCCACTCCCTTCCCTGGTTGTCTTAGAAGAAGAGCATCTATTCACTGCTTGCTTTGTGACTTGAGGCCAATTTTGGGTCAGTGTCACAATGACCAGACAGCATTAAAGCCCAGCTTGAGCCTAGGATGGATGAAATCTGTAATCCACTTGAAAATGTGCACTGTCAGAATACGATTAGGCAAGATTGATGAATATTCTACTTACTTACTTGGAAACCAATTCTCTACCCTTGTAGAAGAGACTATATGGACAAGGTGGGACCAGAGCAGCCGGGGAGGTAAGAAGTTTCCTTCAGCTTAGTTAACAGAGTCATAGGATGGCCCTGGAACTCTCTGGTACGCACATAGTTGGGAGCTGACCAGACCCTCAGAAATAACAAATCCCTGTTACTTTTGCTAGCAGAACTCTCTCAGGGTCCACATATATCAGAACATACTACTTTAAATATGACATGAGAGGAAACACACAACTAGAAATACTAGAAATAAAGCAACTGTCACCCCACACCCCACTGGCACACACATGTTTTGATGCAGATGTGTTTGTTGGCAATAAAACAAATCGAGTAGAATTAAAGAAGGTGAGGTAGAAATAGAGTCTACCTGGGAATCGTTGGTTGACACGTTGTACCAAATGATGGATGCCCAAGCATTAGGTAACTGACTGACATTGGAAATCATCACCACAGGCAATGAGCTGGTCTGGTTTGGGGGGAAAAAAGCATAGTTATTACAGGTAGTCCCACCTTACATTGATCTTATGCTTGACCCTCGCCTCTAAAGGGCCGATTCAAGCCAGCCCCACACCTCCAGTCCTGATGTCCATGGTGCCCTGGTCACTGAAATGACCTGTGAAGGCCATGGAACTTTCTGAGCATGCATGAGTAAGGGCACAGAGAGGAAAGAGCAGGAATCCTTTCAGAGTGCTCAGTCAGGCAGCTTCCCAGTATCTCCCCTGACATCGCGGACACATTTATACTTTTTAAATGTCACCCACTGTCTCAAGTGCAATATATTAGAGAGTCTATTGAATTAGCAACAATATTCTTTATAAGTTAAATAAAAGAATCTATTTTAAGTTTATCTCTGGAATGAATCGGTACCTTCAAATTATGACCTAACACCTAATTAACATAAACACTGGAAGTGGGAGGTTTCTATTGTAAAAATAGGAGAGATAAGCTATGGGAGATAGGGCCGTCTGTGCTATTGTTACAGAACTAACTCAATTTAGTACTCTTGGTTCTGTGGTTTTCTACTTTATGAAATAAACAGGCTTTTACAGATTAGCCTGGGAAACTAATCAACTTACAGTACTCTTTTCCCAATAACAGAAATCAGATTCCTGTAGATGGTAAAATACCCATTTGAGGAACTTTAACAACTCATAAAAACAGAGGTTTAGGGAAAGGAGTTGAGGAAGGAATCTATGAAAGCTTTTACAAACATATTACCATCATTAAGATAAAAGAGCAAAGGCAGAATTCTAAAACAATATACTCCACAATAGGATCATATTCAGGGTGTGTGAGATTGTGTTTGTTCATTCATGCACTCATTCATTCATGGTGTCCTGCCTTCAAGGAGCGCATAGTTAATTCATGCTCAATTTAATCCCAAAATTTTCTTTATTCTTTCTTTGAGTTTAGTGGTGATTGTTTTACGAGGATCAAAGCAACGTACTATAATGTTACTATTATTTGTCTTTGCTCATTATGTTAGAGAAATCTTCCTTCTGTGAGATTTTTAGTACAAGTTAAATTTTTGAAAATATATTACTACAAAAAAGAAAAAGAAAATATATCACTACATGACATAAATTCAAGGCTACTTATTTATCTTTAGGCTTTCCACTGAGTGTTCATGACTCAGGAAATCCCAGAAAACAAACAAACAAGAACCCGAGCAACAAATTATTTAATGTATATAAAGTTCATAATACCCTTGAGTTTTTTATTTTGTTTTATTTTTTATTTATTTATTTTTTTGAGACTGGGTCTCACTCTGTCACCCAGGCTAGAGTGCAGTGGCATGATCACCACTCACTGCAGCCTCCACCTCCTGGGCTCAATCGATCTTCCTACCTCTGCCTCCTGAGTAGCTGGGACCACAGGCACGTGCCACCACACCCAGCAAATTTTTGTAGTTTTAGTAGAGATGGGGGGTTTTGCCCTGTTGCCCAGGCTGGTCTCGAATTCCGGGGCTCAAGCAATCCACCCACCTTGGCCTACCAAAGTGCTGGGATTACAGGTGTGAGCCACTGCACCCAGCTACCCACAAGCTTTTATCATATATATTTAACCAAAATATTATGTTAACTAGCGAATATTTGACATATTGACTTTCTAAATTAAAACAAAAGTAATGAATAGGGAATGTACTAAAACCTAGAAAAGACCGAGCTTACATCTATTAATGCTGACCAATTCTTGCAAATGTCATTAGTAAATAGTGTATGTTCTTGAAACACCTACCTCCAAATCTATGGTCAGGCCATAGAGGCAGATCTGTGTTTCAAAGGTTATGGAATGAAGTTCTTCAGTCACCATGTGACAGCCCTAAGGGAGAGAGAAATAAATTGTTACCTCACAAATGCATACTCACTATCTAATAGAAGACTTGTTTCTATATAAATATATTTATTAATAAATTAATAAAGTAAATGCCCCCAAACAATCTCTATTATTGAACATTCCCCCTTAATGTTTTAAAAGTTATATACAGTTTGGAAAATCTTCATTTCCCCAAACAGAAAGATTTTAAGTCTTCAAAACAAGATAATTTCTGGCTTTAAAAATTCTAACATAGTTTTTTTTCAGTTGAAATTTAGACAAGTTGTTCCTTATTTTAATATTTGAAAATTGGTCCTTTTGATTTACCAAATGTTAATAAAAGCAATCCATATATGCATAGGTATACAGATACAAGTCTTAGTGTCACAATGAATCTGTTCAAAAAGAACGCAAGACCTCCTTCTGGTTTAACATGGTAGATGGAGTACATGTATTTTCCTCTGTTCCCTCCAGACACTCCAATAAGGTAATAGCTGGATTTTTATTCACTTTCCAATAAAGTGAAACTGTAATCTAGGTCCCTGAGTGAAAGGTAGGGGAGTGTAGAGTGAGGGTAGAAGACAGAACCCAGGGGTTGAAAGCACTGAGTGCCCTGAGGCTGCAGAAAAGAAGACTGCAGACCAGGATATGCTGTAAGAACCCCAGCTCAGGCAGTGAGGTCTCCACCCCTCTAGACCTGGGCACAGGAGGGAGGTTTGCTCTTTGAAGCGGACGAGTCAGAGGAATTACAGAGGCTCTCCACATTCTGGGAACAAGGTCAAGCTGCAGTCAGGGGTTAGGTGCTGTGTGTGCTAAAGAGAGGAAGGTCCTGTGAAAGTTTACGGTTAAGCCCATGCTTGCCCCTTCTCCGACATCTACAGCCAGGCTTGAAAGCTCCTGGAAAGGTATCTGGGAAGTTTGCCAGACCAAGGGAGGTAACATACAGATACTGCCTTCTACACCCACCACTGTCCCCCAACAACCCATTGAAACAGCCAGATTCTAATAATCACCCTAAGTCTACAGTTCTCAACACACACATAGAATTTTCAGGCTGTGTTTTAGTGACCTTCTCTTAATTATTAACAGCAAGCTAATGATCATCAGGCATTTGACAAAGCCTCTCACATGAAATAAGAATGCAAAAACAAAAATCTCAGAGGAAAAGCAAGAAGTAAAAAAAAAAAAAGAAGAGTAAAAAAAGCAGCGAAAAAAGTCTACTGTATTCAGCTCAGTTTATTCAATTAATACATGGCATGTTGAAGGGGCAGATCAACCATTTGTAATGGGAATATAGTGCTTAGATATGGATTTGAACAAACCAACTGCCAAATGGCCTTTTTTGAGACAGGAGGAATTTGAACAAAAAACATGATTTTATTAAGGAAGGATTTAAAAAAAAATTGTTATTTTGGTTTTTGCGATAAGGGTATTGTGGTTAGGTTTAAACATTTCTTATGTTCTAAAGATACCTGCTGAAGTATCTATATTATACTGTACTATCTAGAATTTGAGAAGTCCAGGAAAAATTTATGTATAGGTGAAAAATAGGTTAAATAAGATAGGCAAAATATTAATCATTGTTGAAGTTAGGTGATACTTAAATTCATTCATTGTATTCTCTATTTCTGTATATATTTGAAAATGCACATTAAAACACTTTTTTAAAACTATATAAAACAAATATTACATCAGTGTAACAAGAACAGAATATTATTGTAAGAAACATCCTGAAAATAATAAAGAACCACTTAAAATATAATAAGAGAAATAGACAAGTCAGTAAAAAGATTGGACATAAAGTAGAGGAAATTTCCCAGAATATAAAACAAACAAAAAAACCCCACAAAGACGTCAAAAATAGAATAGAAAAGATAGCAAATAAAGAATTAATACATGAACTGCGACTAAAAACTAACACAAGTTCCAGAAAGAGAACAGAGAAAATGGAGTAGAGGAAATATCAAAGACATAAACAAATTGTAACTCATATACCACTTATGAAATTGTTATAATCACTTTGGAGAACAATTCCTCAGTATCTAGAAAAGTAGAAGATGCACATTACCTATACATAATAACTCTTGTTGAATCATCTGATTCTGACTCATCTGCTACCAAATATATATAGGTCGAAGATTTTTTGCACTCATTAAAAAAAAGACATGTAGAAGAATGTTAATTGAAGAACGTTTATAGTAGAACTGCTTGTAATGCTAAAATGATTCATCAATAGGAGAATAGCTAGCTATGCTGTGTATATTTATAGAGCAAAAAACTATACAGCATTAGAATAAATGATCCACGGCAACATGAATCAATGTAGGAATGAGTCTCAGAAAATATTTTGTTGAGCAAGAAAAGCAAGTTGTGATAAAATATATACATAAGGATGCCATTTATGTAAAATCTAAATTTATAATACAGAATAATATAAAGTATATAGAAATATGTTCATTCATAGGAAAAGTATAAAGGCATTCTCGAAAACAATAAACATCAAAATTCAAGACAATGGTTACTGGGAGGTGGGTAGGTACAGAGAGGAAAAGGATTAAAAGTGGGGGGTGATGGGGGTACCAGGTGTCTTCAACTATATTTGCAAAGTTTGAATTTTTAAGCTATTTGATGGATGTTCATGCTATTATTCTTTATGTTTTTACATGTTTTCAATAGTCTATAAAAATGAATAATACAACAAAACTTCTCAAACTAAAGGACATGAGTGTTTAAATTGGAAGGCCCTGTGAATGGCTGGCACAATAAATAAATGAAGGGCCACACCAAAACTCATTGCTGTAAAATTGGAGGAAACCAGTTTAAAAGTTTCAGGAGTGCAGGAATAAAAAGGCATTTATAAATGATTAAGAATCAGAATAAAAGATAAGTAGAAGACAATGGAATAGTGCTTTAAGAATTAGGAGGAAAAATGATTTCTAACCCAGAATTCTATATCCAGCCAAACTATCAGTCAACTATGGATGGGAAACACTTTTTCAGATATGCAAGTCCTCTGGAAATTTGGCTCCCTAGTACTTTTTCTCTGGAAACTACTGAAAGAGTCTCTTTAATAAAAAGGAGACAGTAACCTAAGAAAGAGGAAGACATGAACCCAGCCAGGGGAAGGGGGTGGGACTCCCTAGGATAATGGTGAAAGGGAGTTTCAAAAACAAACAAACAAAACAATACACAAAAAGAACACAACCCCACAATTGCACAACAGGATCAGAGGGCAAGTAGCCAGGACTGGAGCCAGAAGACGGAGGGCTCCCAGAGAGATGTTGCCAAGAAAAAAAGAAGAAACGAACTCATAGACGGACATGTTTGACCAAATTGTAAGGAGTTTTCTAGTTCTGATGGAAAGTTTGGGGCTTAATTAGTGACAAGTACATAAATTAATCAAATAAAAAACTCAGGGAAACTATTAAATCCAGAGAAAACTAAAAGTAATACAAGAATGGAAATACAATCATAGTATGCTATATGGCTTAGCTGTTAACAATTTTTATATAATCATAGTAAGGTAAACATTGAATACATTGAGTAAATGAAAATATGTTATATAATGATATTGTGAAGATGGGGGAGAATTTCTATGTGTGGAGAGCTGCTATAAGAAAGATGTAGCTTAATCTTTTATAGAAAATCAGAAGTTAGATATATAAAATTAAAAAAATCAAGAGATATCAGTATTAGCATGATACTTACAGCTCAAAAAATAATCACCTCTGGGGAGGAGTTTGACATAGAAAGAAGTAGGAAATTGCAGTTAGTCCCTGATGAAATTTTATAGTAGGTGAAAAAGGACCAGCAGTATTGCCATCACCTAAAAGCTTGTAAGAAAAACAAGATCTCTGACCTCATTCCAGGCTTACTGAGTCAGATTCTGCATTTTAACAAGAATCCTGGGTGGAATTTGGGAGGAATTATTCTCAATGTGTGTATCCTCATTGCGTTTAATCTCAAAAAGGAGGTGGAAAATTTGGAGATATAAAGCTTCAACAATTTATAAAATGAGCCCTGGGAACATGTGAACAAGTGGGATTATCTATACCAGAAAATTCGGGGGGGGGGGTTGGAGGTGGCAGGGTCACCTGAAAAAAAAGAAGGTCAACACTAAATATGCATTAATAAGTCAGAATCCTGTTTGCATTTGAAACTGGAAATAATAAAAACAGTCTAATGTGATGATATGGATAACAATTCTGTGATTACGTGGGAAGACTTCCTTGATAGAGAATGCTACATTTAAGATTTGTTATTGAGAAGGAAGTAGATCTTTGTGATACCTTACATTGCCTGCACGTAGTTATATTGACTAGGGTGCAATCACTTCTCACTGGGTTAGTAGAAAGTTATGTTTAATAAACATTCTGCCTAAAAATCCCTAAACCACCCCTAAAAGTACTCCCAGCACGTCAACACATCAAAGAGCCAGTTCCTCTTCCTCAGCCCCTTTATGTTAAATACGTTGCTCTTTCTTTGGTTGAGCTTGAGACGGACTAGTTGTCTCCAGTGTGGGCACCCAGAAGGTGTATTTTTGAACAATAGAAAATCTCACTGCCCTCTAGGGAGGGGATGCTTACACTATGCAAAACACGAGACAACTGAAGAATCTACAACTTCCACTTCATGTTCACTAATGGGTGCCTTTCACATTATCTCTGAGTCCAATGGTGCAGAACATTTGAGAGGCCTCAGGCAAGTGCACAGATAGAGATCCAATACTATATGTAAAACATTTAACCATTATCAATCAAGTTAACAAACTGTTAACATATGGTCTAGCCTCCTGCCTTGACATAGCCTTCACATAACCTAATTGGCCAGGTTTTAGCTCCTCGAAGTCTTACTGGAACATGGTGGCATAGGTAAAGATAGCACAGGCATCTTGGGCTATTGCCTGTCCCCTTTGCTTCTACCTCTGTGAAGGGCCTCGCATGACCAGTGTGGCCTCTAGGTCTCTCCTGTGCCTAGACATGTTTGCACTGACGGTGTCAACTGTGCTTGGGAGAGTAGACCTGGAGAGGCCTACACAGGCCCTGGAAGCGGGCTTGAGGTCTTCCGGGCTGAGAATTCTGGGGTCCTGGATTCTGGGTGAGCACACTGCCTTAACCCCACAGAAGACTTTCTTTGTAGGGAGGACTGCAGCTGGGGGATGGTTGAAGGAAAACTTTTGGAGTTGAGGTGCTATGATATTGTGATATAATAAGAAATCTGTATTTGGTCCCTGCACCTGGTTGCTGAGAGAGAGCTCCTAAGACCTTTCTAGATGGAGATGCTAGCTGAGTCTTCTGTTCTAAAAATTTGGTCTTTGACCCTGGTTCCTGACACAGGTTCCTAAGACGTTTGTAATTTCCTTAGTGATAGGATTGTCTGACACAGAGCTCCTAAATTCCTGGAATTTTCTGGCATTTTCTGTCCTAATGAAGTGTATCTTGGTGGGCTTCTAAATAGCCTCAGGATGAGGGTTGGTTGCTAGGGGAACCAATCATGTGATTAGAGAGTTGGAACTTCTACCCCACTCCCTGACCTCTGGGAAGGGGAGAGGGATTGAAAGTTGAATTCATCCACAATGGCAAAGGTGATCAACTTTGTAATGAACTGTATGTAATGAAGCTTTCATAAAAACCTCAAAGAACAGATTTTGGGAAGCTTCTGGGTTGCTGAAGACATGGAGGTGCTAGGAGGGTGGCGCACCTGGACAGGACATGGGCGATCCACACCCCTTCTCCATGCCTTGCCCTGTGCATCTCTTCCATTTGGCTGTTCATGTGTATTCTTTGTAATATCCTTGATAGTAAACCAGGAAATATAAGTAAAATGTTCCCCTGAGTTTTGTGAACTGCTTTAGCAAATTCATTGGACCTGAAGAGGGAATAGTGGGAACCCTCAATTTATTGCTGATTGGTCAGAAGTGCAGATCACAACCTGGGACTTACGATGGGCATCTGAGTTGGGGGCAGTCTTGTGGGACTAAGTCCTTAGCCTGTGGGTTAAGGTAAAGAGTGTTAGAATTGGGTTAAATTGTAGACGCCCAGTTTGTGTCTGCTGGAGAACTGGTTGTTAGTGGAGAGAAATCCCCACACATATTTAGGTGACCAGAAGGGAGGTATGGAGAGTGAGAGTAGAAAAAATTTAGTGTTTCCTCTTATAGGTCCCATTGCTCTCACATTTCAGCCTCTGTAGTTTAATTTCTTTTTTTCTTTTTGAGAAAGAGTCTTGCTCTGTCACCCCGGCAGGAGTGTAGTGGCATGATCTTGGCTCACTGCAACCTCCGCCTCCTGGGTTCAGGCGATTCTCCTGCTTCAACCTCCTGAGTAGCTGGGACTACGGGAGCGTGCCATTACGCCCAGCTAATTTTTGTATTTTTAGTAGGGACAAGGTTTTATCATATTGGCCAGGCTGGTCTTGAACTCCTGAGCTCAAGTGATCTGTCTGTCTTGGCCTCCAAAAGTTCTGGGATTACAGGCATGAGCCAACACGCCTGGCCTATAGTTTAATTTCTATTAATAACTACACATATGATAATTCAGTACTGATAGCTTCCTCAGCTCTTTGAGTTATGGAACCTGTGTGTTCACCACCAAATATCAGGGTCTTGAAAGTGTGAGAAACCAGGATTCCGCAGACAGAGCAATAACACTCAGGGTTGTCCATTAGCTTTGGAAAAAAACTTTATGCTTTATATAGTACTTTACTGAACTGAAATGTGGGTGGTGAGAGGGTGATTATTTTCTCAGTGATTCAGAATAATGTCTAATGTTTACTTTAAATCTCTGATGCAATTGTGAGGCACGCTTAGAACAAAATCCAGCAAGGAAGCTGACATACTATACACAAGACTGGAGGAAAGACGCTCTGACCAAATAAAGCATTATTAATTTTCACAGCCTGCATGAGCATCATAGTCTCCATTATTTCATCAGTGTAGTCTAAGCTAGAACACTATTCAGTCTCACATTTGCAGGTTCCATTCCTCACAGAATGGAAAAACATCATAGATAAGATGCACCACTAGGGCCGGGCGCAGTGGCTCACGCCTGTAATCCCAGCACTTTGGGAGGTTGAGGTGGGTGGATCATCTGAGATCAGGAGTTCAAGACCAGCCTGGCCAACATGGTGAAACCCCGTCTCTACTAAAAAAAAATGCAATTAGCTGGGCATGGTGGTGGGCGCTTGTAGTCCCAGCTACTCAGGAGGCTGAGGCAGAAGAATTGCTTGAACCCTGGAGGCGGAGGTTGCAGTGAGCTGAGGTCACACCGCTGCACACTCCAGCCTGGGCAACAAGAGTGAGAAACTCCACCTCAAAAAAAAAAAAAAAAAAAAAAAAAGACGCACCATTAAAGTTTGTATCAAAGCCATCCTAATCATCCAAGATGATTACAGATACAAAATATCCATATTAATGATATTTACATTATATGGTACATCACATTATATGGCACTGAATATAATAGCTGGATTGACTGTATTGTACTTCTAAAGAAAAATATCCATTGGAAAATCCGCTAAGAAACTAGAAAACTGGACAACCAACTTAACCAGGGCTCCACTTGGAAAAAAAAAACAATCCGATGAAAGGTAGGTCTAGATGTCACCATATTCTTCTCTGTTTCCTCTGCTCAGTGTCTAATAATACACCTTGGAAACCTAGAATATATTAACAAATGGTAATAGCTTTTTTTTTTTTTTTTTTGAGAGATGGAGTCTTGCTCTGTCACCCAGGCTGGAGTGCAGTGGTGCGATTTCAGCTCACTGCAAGCTCTGCCTCCCAGGTTCACGCCATTCTCCTGCCTCAGCCACCCCGGTAGCTGGGACTACAGGCGCCCGCCACCATGCCTGGCTAATTTTTTGTATTTTTTAGTGGAGACAGGGTTTCACCGTGTTAGCCAGGATGATCTCACTCTCCTGACCTCGTGATCCACCAGCCTCGGCCTCCCAAAGTGCTGGGATTACAGGCATGAGCCACCACGCCTGGCCAACAAATGGTAATAGCTTTTAACTTGACAGAAACCTCTGCTAAGAAAAATATGACTGGGATAAAGGGTGATTTTCATCCAAATTTCTTGCTCATCTCTTAACAATCCATAATTTATTGTAATGTCCCCCATGGAAAACTATGTGGAATAGAAACAATTAAAATAACCCTTTCATTTAGTGAATATTTATTGAGCATCTATTATGTGCTAGACAGTGGGTTAGATCCTGGGAAACAATAAGAAGAGAGGGAAACAGTGGTCCAATCACATGAGAGATGCCTTTAATCACAGAATCACAGAATCAGAAGACAGGAATGTAAAATGACAACACTGCCTAGCTCATAAAGCCCTCTGCTGCCTTCTACAAAGTCTAAGGTTTTAGTAATATTTGTGTACAATTTCTCCCTCAAAAAGTGTTGCAACTCTTTAAATTAGTTCAGCGAGAAATCAACTTGCTGTGCAAACGCTTGGGCTAGCTGGGGTGTGAGTAGCGTGTCTGTGTTTGAGAACATTGAACCTTGAAAGAACATCTGTTTGGCTATTTTGTTAAATGAAACTCAAGTCACCCAGGCTTTACTAATAGCTTCATTGTGCTTCATGACTTTCCACCACATAAACAAAATTACCTAACACCTCAGTCTGTGGCTGAAACTGTCATTTATCAGTTAAAGCCCACTGACAAAGAGCAAACTGGAGAGACTGCAATTCCAGCTTCTCTATTCAAACAGTTTTCACATTTCAATAATCACTCTCTAGCTGGTTCCCTGCTAGATAAGGACCTTCAGGGAAAGGTTGCTTCCTGGGAATGTTTATTTTACAGGGACAGACTGATGGCCTCAAAGTCTGGCCACTTTCTAGGTGATGAAATTGTTTATTCACATAGACTCTTCCCAGGAGACAATAGAGGGGAGAGAAAGGCAGTGCTTGCTAAAGTTGATTTTATGATAGCGTGTCTACAGATTCCTCAAGGAATGTTGTGAAATTCCAAAGCAAATTCTTAAAATTAAATTCATTTAAAAAAATCTAAAGCTCCTACCCTATGTTGCACTTCTGAGGATTAAAGAATCTTAGTCAGAGGAACTTCAGAGATTGTCTAGTCCAATGAGTCCAAATGGTTTTTGTTTTTTTTTTTTTTGACCTTGGTACATATTCTTGAAAGTAAACTTTCCACCAGAGTTTCCATCTGTAAATACGTAAAATAAAGCTGCCTTGATAGAAACAGTCATGAGGGAGCCAGAGCTCCACATTTCCCCAACCCCCAAGGCAAATGGGGTTCCTGAGGTACCTCTTTGGCATCTCTGGGTTTTCTGGGAAGAGAATGGGTCTTGTGCAACTTCCTCCTTTCACCCAATCCTAAAGCCAATAGCCCCTGTAGGTCCTGACAGCTAAGCTCTTCTTGGGTAATCTCAAACAGTCACAGGGTGCTGCAATTCTAGGGAGGTCTGGAATGGCAACTTAGAGAAACTATCATTTATGACATCTTTGTCCATTGTCAATCATTTAATAACTATCTGATACGAACTCTTACAACCACAAAAGTAGAATGGAGGGACCCAAAAGTGTGTGTGTGTGTGTGTGTGATGGAGGTGAAGAGCATTGGAGTGGTAGCAGGAATCCCAGACATGAAATCCCATAAAGGGGCATACACAAATGGTGACCTGAGGTTTCAGGGACCTGGAGCTGGAAGAGGGAAGTGCCCAGGGTCCCCTGAAAGGGACCACATCTCCAGCAGAGCACTTGGCAGGTAAGCAGAGAAGGAGAAAGATCAGCAGTTGTCTGAAGTTAGGTACCATGTTTTAGAGCCCAGTTTTCCCATCTGTATAGATACCTGTTCCCTCCAGAGGAGGCTGATCTGTAAATGCCATCACCAACATCTACACAGCCCACCACCACCGACTCACACACAGCTCCTTCAGTTCTCATAACAACCCTTAGAAGTGTAGGTTAACATTAGCACCATTTTGTAGATAAGGAAATTGGGAGTTAGAGAGGTTAAGTGGCTTGTGCAAGCTCAGATTGCCCGAAGAGGCAGAAACCAACACTGCTAACTCCACTATTCCACTGAGGCACGACACAAGTGCAAAAGGAGACACAGTAGACAAGAGAGGTCAACAACATTTTCTGAGGAAGCATTATTTTAAATTATGGTGTGAGACAGCCATGATTTCTGAGCAGGTGGGCGAGGTGCAGACACTCTGTGAGACAGATGGGGTGAGGTGATGGGGCAGGAGGAGTGCCAACCAGCTCGCCTCTCCCAGGGAAGGTTCTGCGACCCAGAGGCAGCATAGCAGAGGGGCCAGGAGCAGGGACAGGGGATCAGACTGCCACGGTTTTATCTTGGCCCTGCCATCAACTGCCCCCGAAATCTTGAGTAAGCTGTGTGACCACTCTGTGCCTCAGTTTCCATAACTGAAATAAGTATGCGGCTAATAGTACCTACTTCACAGTCTTGTTGCAAGAGTTACAGAAATCAGTATTAGTGAAGCTGTTAGTGTCCAGTATATAGTAAATGCCACACGAGGATTGTTGAAGACATTCTTAGCAGGCTACAGGTGCTCACAGATAAGCAATAGGAACTTTTTGAAACTTGAAAATGAGGTTGCGATATCTTAGCTTCCTGTTTTCCTGCAATTTGTGACCACAATCCCTGGCCTCATGACTTTATGAACTTCACTTTATTGCCCGTTCTTTCCTCACTCTTTCCTAACCTTTGTGTGATCATCCCTACTGAATGGCCAAGCCCCTGATTCCCGGCTTATCTTCCTTCATGTATTTCGTGACTAGTCAACTGTTACTGCTGCACACAAGATACGGTTCAATCTGTGGTTTGTTTTTAAATGTACTTAGGAGTCATACTAAAATTCTGCCAACAGATGGAGCTCAAAGAATAACTTAAAATAAAATTAACCCGATTCGGCAAACCTGGGAAAAAAGGGAAGGAATAAAATCATTCTGACATGACTGTATGATTTTGCTATTCATCAGAAAATAAGAGGAAATACATTGAAGGCAATATAAGTAGACAGTGTTAATAAGACAGTGGTTGTTTTTTCTACAGTGGAAGATGATTTACCTAGATTTCTGTCTCTAGGGAAATTCAAGTGAAGATTTTCATTTTACATTCATAAAGATGACAATATACTACAAGAGTTGAGCTATTTGGATTTATTTGATTTGCTTTACTTAAGAAAAGTTCAGGATAATGATGCTTAGTCTGTTCAGATTCATAAATAATACTCAGGATGTCAAACTGAATGAAATGTTGCAACTCTGGCCAGAATTCCAAGGAGATGTGTGAAATAAGCTTTTATTTAAAATGTGCCAATGTTTAACTAGGAAGTTTAGAAAACCTTTACGGGTTTCTATAAGCTGGGAAGAATATCTTTCACTCATTTGTTTTACTAGAATCTCCTTAAATCCAAAAACTCTGCTCCTGTGATTTCTTTGACTGCAGAGACCTGCTTAGGGAGCTCTGCCCTGAGCAGCAATTCTACCCTGGAAGACTGAGCTCGTCTTCGGTGAGGCTATGATGTTTGGCAAATGATCTTTAGGACACAATTAAGGGAATGAAGAATTCTTGGAGGGCAAAATGGTAGGGCATTAAATCTTTTGTGACGGATCTTTATGGTTTTGTGAGGTGTGATAAATTGGATGTCATTGGATGCTGGATTTATAAAGTGCTTTGCCTCCAAACAATTCAAAGATCTTTTTCATAGGAGCTGTGACTATAAAGCCAAGAGTTTGGATCCATATGAACCACCCAGAAATAAACCTCACTGCTTCAAAATTGCATCACGTAGGTGGTTTTACACCTGCAGCACCTCTGAGCAGGGGCTGTTGAGCATGACTATCCTGATCTCTTAGAGGAAAAAAATGCAATATTTCTTCATCAGTTCATTTGCCAAACATCACATTTTCGGGCCCTGGCACAGCATGTACTCAAATCCAGGTTTTCTAGTTCCAAATATATAGGTCATTGACTTATGCCTTAGTTTCGAGGTCAACTCAATAGATGTTCTCCAAGGTCATGTCCAGTTCATGATTTGACTGCTCTATCATCAACTAACTCAACGGAGTACTCAGACTGCATCAGTTTGTTCTTTCATGCAATTTGTCTAGTGAAATGCAAACATTAGAGAGCGAGGTAATTGATATCTCAAAATAATAGGGTTGTTTCTTGCCCCACATATCATAATTTTTCAGCCTGACTTCATATATGTGAGAAAATGAGTGAACAAAAATGAAGAATGACAAAGATACTTCTTGATAATGGACTGACTAAAGAAACTATGGCACACCTATAAAATGTAATGTAATGCAAGCAATGTAAATCATGTTCTCCAAGAGTATTTAAAATTATGGAAAACTGTTCTCCAGGCCGGGCACGGTGGCTCACGCCTATAATCCCAGCACTTTGGGAGACAAGGTGGGTGGATCACTTGAGCCAAGGGGTTCAAGACCAGCCTGGCAAACATGGTGGGACTCTGTCTCTACAAAAAATACAAAAACTAGCCAGATATGGTGGCACACACCTATAGTCCCAGCTACTTGCAAGGCTGAGGTGGGAGGTTCACTTGACCCTGGCAGGCGAAAGCTGCAGTGAACCAAGATCTCACCACTGCACTCCAGCCTGGGCAACAGAGTGAGACCCTTCTCCAAAAAAAAAAAAAAGAAAAAAAAGATACATTGCTATGTGAAAAAAAGCAGGCTATGAAGCAATGAGTATTATATATTTTTAAAGTAATATATATATATAAATAAAAGACTGGAATGATGTATACCAAGATGTTAACAGTTATTTTCTTTGGATGGTGTTATTATATGTTATTTTTATTTTCTCTTTTTAAAAAACTTCCTCATATTGTCTGCAATTATCAAGCTTTACATCTATAATCAGAAAAACATGAATTTGATTTTATATGAAGTCAAGCAGTTTTAAAGCTTTGTAAAAATAAGATATTATAAGATCTGTTTCCAGAAAAATTCTATAGGAGAAAACATTTCCTACCTCATTGCCTTTACCTCCAGCACTGGACTTCATTTCCTTTGGTTGCTTTGTAAAAGAAAACAACAATATTTAGATGAAAAGCATTATCAGCTACATATTAAGTTGGTCGTACCTATTGCAGTCATTTTCTTGGCCACAGTTTTGACTTCTAGAACAGCAACATATTTTCAAACTCATTGAAACCTGACACAACTGCCCAGATTTGACAGAGAGGAGCTTCCTGTCTCACCCCATGGGATGTTACTTTAGAAACTTGAGTTGGCATATCACTAAGACTTTAGCTTTCAGCCAACATTTTTGAAAAAGGAAATCATGCTGGGAACTTTCAGAATCTATACAGCACTCCTTTGCGCCTGGAAAGCATCATTTTACCCAAGCTGTAGGTGATGATTCCCAATCCCTGAGAAACCAAGTCTAACGGAGAAGACTAGAAAAATAAACTATAGGGCAGTGTGTACCATATAGCATAGTAAGCTATTAAATGACATTACAGGGGAAGAAGACTTACTGACACAAAATAAATGTCCATTGATGTAGATTACTGAATGAAAAACAGGCAGAAAACAAATTATACAGTGTGTATTATTTGATCCCACTTTTAAAATACGTATATAAATATTTTAGAAAAAAGAATGAAATTATAAAAATGAAGATGTTTATAGTGTTGCAAAGTGGTGGAATTATAGGTGACAATTTTAAAAATTTTTCTTTTTTTTCTTTTTTTTTGAGATGGAGTCTGGTTCTGTCACTCAGGCTGGAGTGCAGTGGCACAATCTCAGCTCACCACAAGCTCCACCTCCCAGGTTCACGCCATTCTCCTGCCTCAGCCTCCCAAGTAGCTGGGACTACAGGCGCCCGCCACCGTGCCAGGCTAATTTTTTTAAAATATATTTTTAGTAGAGATGGGGTTTCACCGTGTTAGCCAGGATGGTCTTGATCTCCTGACCCTGTGATCTGCTCTCCTCGGCCTCCCAAAGTGTTGGGATTACAGGCGTGAGCCACCACGCCCGGCCAATTTTTATTTTCTATATTTATTTTTGTATTAAAAAGCAATTAAAGTTATTATTTTATATGCAGAAGATAACCAATGTGAAGACGCCTTGCAAGAGCAAAAGAGCACTGTAAAAACTGAGGTTTTGTTATTTTACATATTGTACCTGCTGAAATAAAGACCTAACTGATTTTTAGTGTGTTCCTTGTCCTTCCTTTTCCATGTTAGTTTTTTGGGAGACAGACATTTCTAAGTTAAGCGCTCTTCCTACTTTACTTATTACTAAACATGGCCCCTTGTTGAAGGTTCCTGGAGGGTAGGAATTGAGCCTAACAAAAAAGAGTGCTAGTTACAAGGGTGTTTATAATACACTATTCTTTATTACATTTTATTTATTTGGCAGTTTATTTGACATGAAGGATTAAAAAAAAAAACAAAACATATTCCTCAATACTAAAAACCAAACATTTTCTCTTAGAAAGTAGACATTTTATCTTTTTATCTTTTAGAAACATTTTATCTTTTAGAAAGTAGACTTTTATCATTTTAACATTTTATCTTTTAGAAAGTAGACTTTTTGAGGCAGATTCAGTGGTGCCCAAACATTCAGTGAGGCAATTGCTAAATGTTAATAAGCAGAAGGAGTAACATGGTTTCTGGCGAGAAAAATAGTAGGGTCTTTGGGAATCTAAGAACTACGCAGAATTAGAAAGAAGGCAGAAAGAGAACTCTAGGTCAAGAGGAAGTGGTAAAAGCAAGAAGCAACAGGATGAGGCTGGGTCAGAGCTTTCTAGACATGACAAGGTGAACTGTGTACAGTTGCTATCCCCAGGAACACCCTATTTCCCCAAGCTAGCCTCCTAAAATGAAAGCGCTTTTAGCCAGACATGGTTTTGGAGACGTAAAAATGAAGCCAGGAATGCCTATCCATTATTGCATGTGTGTATGTGTGTGTGTGTGTATGCCTTTGTACTTTTGTATTTATATATCATAGTTGTACATATTTTTGTGGTACATGTGATATTTTGATACATGTATACAGTGTGTAATGATCAAATTTGGGTAATTGGGATATCTATAACCTAATTTATCTTTTCTTTGTGGTAGGATCATTACAATTCTTCTCTTCCTGCTATTTAAAAATATACAATAAATTATTGTTCCCTTCTACACTATTTTTTTTTTTTTCTTTGGAGACTGAGTCTTGCTCTGTCACGCAGGCTGGAATGCAGAGGTGCTATCTCAGCTCACTGCAAACTCCGCCACCCAGGTTCAAGCGATTCTCCTCCCTCAGCCTCCTGAGTAGCTGGGATTACAGGCAGTTGCCACCATGCCGGCCTAATATTTGTATTTTTAGTAGAGACGAGGTTTCACCATGTTGGCCAGGCTGGTCTCGAATTCCTGACCTCAGGTGATCTGCCTGCCTCAGCCTCCCAAAGTGCTGGGATTACAGGCGTGGGCCACTGTGCCCGGCCCCTTCTACACTACTGAATATCAGAATTTATTCCTTTTATCTAACTGTATCTTTGTATCCATTAACTAACTTTCTCTTATCCCCCTGCCCTGCTTCCTTTCCTAGCCTCTGGTAACTACCATTCAACTGTCTGCCTCTAAGACATCTACTTTTTTAGTTCCCACATGAGTGAGAACATGCAATATTTATCTTTCTGTGCCTGGCTTATTTCATTTAACATAATGACCTCCAATTCCATCCATGTTGCTGTGTATGACACAATTTCATTTTTCAATGGCTGAATAATATATTCCATTGTGTAATACCTCTCCATTTTAAGACAGATTATCTCTGTCATTATCAGCAAAATATACTGACCAACTAGTATGTATACTTAGGTACTATGTCTTCATTGTTTAGAACTCAGACCTTCTGAGTTAAGGTTCAGTGCTCTTTCTACCATTTTAATTCTGCACTGATGGCATGTTTTATTTCTCAGTATGGTTCCTAATTTCTATTCTTTTCTTTTCTTTTCTTTTCTTTTTGAGACGGAGCCTTGCATTGTGGCCTGGGCTAGAGTGCACTGGCACGATCTCAGCTCACTGCAACCTCCGTCTGCCAGGTTCAAGCAATTCTCCTGCCTCAGCCTCCAGAATAGCTGGGATTACAGGCGCCTGCCACCATGCCTGGCTAATTTTTTGTATTTTTAGTAGACACGGGGTTTCACTATGTTGGCCAGGCTGGTCTTGAACTCCTGACCTTGTGATCCACCCACCTTGGCCTCCCAAAATGCTGGGATTACAGACATGAGCCACTGTGCCCAGCCGGTTCCTAATTTCAAATAAGAAATATTTAAGCACAAAATATACTGAATTATAAGGCGTATTAGTAAAGATGTCTGATTTTGGGGAAAAAAAAGCCTGTGTAACTTTACTGCCAAACTTACCAAATGTCGAAATTCTACCGAGAGACTCCCATTGGAAGATTCTTCAATAGACATGGCTTTGACATTAGTTCCACAAAGTACAAATCTTCGGTTGCTGGAGAGGAAATCTTAGCTATTTACATGGTCTCAGGTAAAATATATTTACAAGAGCAGCAAGAAAGTTTCCACAAAGTAAATGTCTTACCTTAGAGTTGAAACATTCCTGTAAAACCAAGAAGATTCTTTAAAATAAGCTATTTAATAGATCTAGGAATAACTTTCTATGATAGTTTATTTTATTTATTTATTTATTTTGAGACAGTCTCGCTCTGTCGCCCAGGCTAGAGTGCAGTGGTGCAATCTTGGCTCACTACAACCTCTGTCCCCTGGGTTCAAGCGATTCTCCTGCCTCAGCCTCCTGAGTAGCTGGGATTACAGGCATGAGCCACCGCACCCGGTCTCTATGATACTTTAAAGGATAGTATATAAAATTGATTTCAAGTTTTTATAGTAAAATTTTAAATTTAGGATACCATTGAATTTTGTTAAATGTTTGAACTTCAAAGTCAAATATTTGAAGTACATTCATTATATAACGTTAGAGAAGTAAATTTAAAAGTTCAAAATTATTCTATAAAATAAGAGCCATTCATTTTTAAAAGTCTTACATTTGGAATTGTAATTCAAAATGAAATTAGAAAACTTACTTGTCAATTGATGCTTTAACCTTTACCTGATAGTTTAGTTCTGGCAATTTTATTAGTAGCCTGGAAAGAGATATCAAGAAAAAAAATCAAAGATAAAAATTAAAAGTATTTAAAAACCCTTTTATATATTTAAACATTTAAATATACTATGAAATATGCATATAAATAAACCTTACATTATCTACAGTTATATGTTAGTGTGTTTTAGAAATGTATAATGCCTCTTTAGTTTGCCATGTAACTAATGTTGACATCAGTCACTTAATAGCATTATTGGCAAACATTTGGAAGTGTTTCCATATTGCTTCAGTTGATGTTTGCTGGATAATACGTTGGCCAGGTCAGAAAAAAAAAAGCTATATATTTTGGCTAAAGCTCAAATGTGGGTTAAATGTATAGATATAAAAAAATTCTTATATGGCTTCATTTTATCCTCATATTACAAAAAAAAAACACTTTGTAAGCTTTAATGGTAAGTGTTTTATGGTGAACATGCTAAGACAGAACTCTAGTAAAATATGGAAAATCCCAACTCAAATACATTTGAAATCTTTCAAAACACTATATTTAAGTAACAGCAAAAATGTTCATTAAAAAAACAAACTTCAAATGAACAAGTAATTGAAGTTCAGTATAAAAATTCCTTTAATTCCTTCTGGTGTCAGCCCATCCTTTATTCTTTTGCTTTCTCCAGCTCCTCAGATTTCTGTCCTGTGATGTAACCTACCTGTGGGTTCAGTGCAGTTTCAGAGATAGTCATTCAATCCCTCACACATTCATTCATTTACTCATGCCCTCATCCTAAACTTTGCTCATTTACTCAGCATGCACTGAGCTCTTCATATTTATGCAGTACACCCTTAGGTACTAGAGAACTGATGTAGCAAAGACTGCAGAAGGGAGAAATGTGGACGTGGCTCTACATAAAAGGAGGGAGTCCAGGCACACAAATGGAATATAGAGAATATGGCGATAGGCAACTCACTGGCATTAGAGAAATGAAATCATAGCTCATGGGCAGCCCAAACAAAAGGGTGGGTAGAATGTTGCAAGGCTCTTTAAAAGTCCTGTACAAGGCACAAGATTGGTTCAGGATCTGGAGTATGTTGAGTGTGCAGTCATTGGTAGTGAATGGTGAGAAGGGGGCATAGTCACATAAAATCAGGCCAGATGTTTTTCCTCTCCACCTTCCTTTTTATACCACTTCAGGAAGGATCTGATTCACCGCAAGATGCTGACAAGTCCCATGGAGTTCAAGGTCATTCTTCCTTTTGAAACAGGAGGATGAAAAAGCATGGCAAAGAGGGGTTTTAGGAAAACCTTGAGTAAAGGATCACCTATCAAGATGGTGGGGAATAGGGTGCAGAGGAGGAGGATGGGTACCCAATAGGTAGAAGAGGAAGACAGAGCCTACAACCAGGGGCTAATGTTCTATGCCCCTGGCAATCAGTTCACACAACATGCAAGTGGTGCTGATTCAGAATGCCTTTTCCACTTAGAATTTTTTTGCTAGGCAATCCCTACTCATCTCCCCTTTTGTCCCAGAGAGCATCTTAGACTTACTATATCATCTATAGGAGTGTCTCAAGGAAAAGTAGAATGTCCACCACTTCTCCATCTTATTTCACTCTCCTCCGAGTTATATAGAGATGTCGGAATGAGGAAGGAACAACTTTTTTTTTTTTTTTTTTTTTTTGAGACGGAGTCTCGCTCTGTCGCCCAGGCTGGAGTGCAGTGGCGCAATCTCGGCTCACTGCAAGCTCCACCTCCCGGGTTCACGCCATTCTCCTGCCTCAGCCTCTCCGAGTAGCTGGGACTACAGGCGCCCGCCACCACGCCCGGCTAATTTTTTTGTATTTTTAGTAGAGACGGGGTTTCACCGTGGTCTCGATCTCCTGACCTCGTGATCCGCCTGCCTCGGCCTCCCAAAGTGCTGGGATTACAAGCGTGAGCCACCACGCCCGGCCAGGAACAACTTTTGAGAAGAATGCCTATTTTTTTATTTTACTTTATTATTCTGTTTTATTTTTTGAGATGGAGTCTCGCTGTTGTTGCTCAGGCTGGAGTGCAGTGGCACGAGTGCAGTGCACTGCAACTTCTACCTCCCGGGTTCAAGCGATTCTCCTGCCTCAGCCTCCCAAGTAGCTGGGATTACAGGCATGCGCCAACATGCTCAGCTAATTTTTCTATTTTTAGTAGAGATGGGGTATTGCCATGTTGTCCAGGCTGGTCTTGAACTCCTGCCCTCAGGTGATCTGCCTTCCTCAGGCTCCCAAAGTGCTGGGATTATACGCGTGAGCCACCAAGCTTGGCCAACAGTGCAATTTAAAAAGGAACCTAGCCTCTGCCTTTTGTTTTCAGTTCTTAAATCTTGATGCAAAATTCATACAAAGAAACTGATTAAGAATGTTAATGGTGTCTTAAAAATGCAAACCGAAGACAAATGCCTTCTCTTTAAAAATGGAGTTCCAATAGTGATATGTGATCAGCAACCCTATCATAGAACCCTAAACTGCTCTGTACCATGGCATCACCACCTCTGGACCCGTTAGTCTGTGGTTTCAGCTTTCCAGAGGTGACCTAGTGATTAGGCCTTTAAAACTTTAGTTCTTGGAGTTTCAGGCATGGTGAGAATCTTTGAAAGTAAGAACTCAAACTCATTGTTCTCAGCATCATTATGGAAAACTGTAAGTTTTGATTGCTAATGCTAATAGAAAGGATCAAAATCACAGAGAAAGCAACAATAACACAAAAGTTATGTCTTTAAATCAGGTACACAGTAGGGATATATGGAAAACTGTTGTACTGGGAGTTTTTGTGGAAAGTCTAATAAGCCAGTTACTGGGTAATCTCAGGAGATGAATTTGCCACTATGTTGCCCAGATAGGATATTCAAAGCCTTCCAGAATCTGTCCCCAATCTGTCCTCTCAATTCTGCCTCTTCCCTGCTCCCCACGATTACCAGACAGAGCCAGGAAGCCATTATTTCTGTATTCTCACTCTCCCACAATCCTCCTCCCCTCTCCCAATCTCTCCAGTCTTTTCTGAAGTCAACCTTTTCAGCAATTAATTTCATTGTGCCTGATATTATGATTCCATACTTTCAGGCTAATATCCCTCACATCCTCATCTGCACTGTCATGCTCTTGACAAGCAGGGCTCTCATCTTCACATTTCTGTGGGTATTTCCAAAGCTCAGAGCTGGGCACACAGCAGATGGTTCAGTAAAGAACATCTGAATGCAAGCCACAATGAGAGAAATTGGCCTTGATCATCCAGAGACTATAGCTCCACAAACACACGAAATAGTAGAAGATGTTTTTGCCTACCTTAGTTTTACAGTGAACTGAATTAGGGTTTTAAGTACCAGCGGCCTCTGAGGGTGGGTTGGCATACATGGCTGTCGCTCAACCACAAATGAGCTAGATGAAAAGGAAATAAAGCGCATCATTTGAAAACACTGAAAATATTGAGACTGAAAACCACAGAGGAACAGGATGCTATCCACTCAAAGTCCAAATTTTCTACACTTAGAAGATATTCAAACCCCCAATTAAACTCAAATCTTTACAATGACTTTTTAGAAATCATTTAACAGCAGTAAATGATTCTTAATTGTTATAATTGAGCCATGAATAAAAGCCCCAGTCCATTTAGTAATTTTTTTTTCTTTTGAGAAGGGTCTCCCTCTGTTGCCCAGGCTGAAGTGCAGTGGCACGATCATAGCTCACTGCAGTCTCAACCTCCTGAGCTCAAGTGATCCTCCTGCCTTGGCCTCCTGAGTATCTAGGACTATAGGGATGTGCAACCATGCTTGGATACATTTTTTATTTTTTTGTAGAGATGGGGGTCTTTTTATGTCGTCCAGGCTGTTCTACAACTCCTGAGCTCAAGCAACCCCTTGCCTCAGTCTCCCAAGGTGCTGGGATTACAGGTGTGAGCCACCATACCTGGCCGAAAATAAATTTCATGACTCTTTTTGGACTAAATATTAAGATTTCTGGTACATATTAGTATTTTTTTCTTTAGCTTATAAACATGAAAATGTTCTGCATCCTTAATTTCACGGATATGAACGTAAGAAAAAAACCTTGAAATTTTTTCTAAGATGTGAAAACTGAGCTGTAGGTGAGTGACATGACTTAGCTTGTGGAAAACTGAGCCAGTCGGTGAGAGAAGTGTTGATGAATAAATAGTGAAGAGTAGAAATGTGGTTTCTAAAACTTTCTGGGGTTCTATTCACTTCTCCCTGAGGCTCGTTGTTGAATACTTCCCTGCCACTCTTCCACCTAAACACCAAAACCTTAGGAAGGGTGTTCTTACTTCACAGAATGGAGGATGCCATTGATAGCACTTCACTTACTTCTTGAAAAGGTTGTAGATCAAGAAGGTGACTCTTTCTAGCATGTGAGTTCTTTGCATTGGAATGGGATCACCTTCATATGTCATTTTGGTAGATTGCTCCTCTAGTTTCTCCAATTGCCTTCTGAGTTGGAAAAGACTTTCTGCCAATAGTGTAAAGCTATTGAACAGCAAATAAAAATCAAAGATAGTTTTTCCACTTAATAATAAAAAAGCATTGTAACAATGGGTCATAGTTAATAAACATTAAATTATTAATTATTAAATTAATTAAACGAATCACTTAATTTGATTTAGGTTAGTGACAGTTTTTATTTTTATTTTCCTAACCCATTTTTTTCTTGAATATGCATATGTTAAATGTTTTCAACGTTTTCTCATTTAAACCTTATATGTCATCATTTATGAAATTTTATCAACATTTGGAACTAAATCCCTTTTAATCATTCTTTGTTTAAGCATATTAAGCATATATATGTTAAAAATGTGGCGCTCACTAAAGGGCAAAAAAAGAGCAAATTTAAAGCCATAAAAAACATGCTATGATTAATGTTTTCTTATGTAAGCATACTGAAAGAAAAACATATGAAACCGATCTTCCCACACAATATATATTTTTATAAGTCCTAAGTATTAGCCAAAAGTGATCAATGACTCTCTTTAGAGTAAGGTATATTTAGAAATGCTTGCCCCTGATAACTGCTTGGAATTTTATTCACTATGTGGTGATCTCACCCCAGAAACGGAGGTGGCAGTGTGGGCCAGAAGCCTAGGAAAGAGTAAGATTGAAATGGACATGGAAGGGACTTCCAGCTACAGGAGACAGAACATCTTATCAGACTTGAAAGTCCACCTCGCCATACAGTAACTCTTTCTGCTTAAAGTATTCCACATATAAGACTATGGCAAGAGTGGTTGAATCCCTGCTGATTTTTGGTATGAGCTCCATTATTGGTTAAGATCTTTATTGCTCCCTTTATTGCTGTTTTCACAACAGAGTACAGTGAGTTGGAGAATCAAAGTGTCTTCCCAAGGAAAATCAATGTTTTAAAATGAGTCAAACTCCTTACATTTCTTGACAAGTAGGCCTGGCAGGGCAGAGCTTTTAGTGAGGGGCTCCCCAGTTACTACATATTCCATTGTATTGACTTGTTCTCTTAGGAAGCAATTTTAGATTTTAACTGAACAGTTTCTTTCTTTTTCATATTTTCCAATTGTTCCTTCAATCAAATAGTTTTATTTTGCATTTATGACATGGAAAACCCTATGAACATTTTAATCTTCTAATGCAAAGGATAGTATCTACATTTCATTGCATGTGTGCGTACATAGATTGGGAATGCCAGCTTGTATTAACCATTTGTGATTTTTAAAATTTGACACATAAAAATTGTATACATTTGTGATATACAACATGATGTTTTGATGTATGTAAACATTGTTCAATAGTTACCTCAAGCTGAATAGCATGCATTATTACCTCACATACTTTTCTGTGGTAAGAGCTCTTAAAATCTACTTTCTTAGTAATTTTCAAGTACACAATAAGTTGTTATTAACTACAGTCACCATGACGTACAATGGATCTCTTGAACTTATTCCTCCTGTCTAACTGAAATTTTCTATCCCTGACCAACATCTTTAACAAAAGAAATCACTATGTTGAAAACACAAAACTAACATTTAAAAGTTGAGATATCTATTTTCAAGATTTTGAAACTAGTCCTTCTTTAGTCTGTCCTTAAAGAAAGTATATTGCTGGTTTCAAAATTTATTCGAGTCTTTTAAGATTGATATCTTGCATGTGAAAATTAAGCATTCAACAGATGCTTTCCTTGATTTCCCCATGAGAATGAAAACTAAGAACACTTATACTATTTGTTTTCAACTGTAGATTTCTCAGCTGCTAATAAGCCATCAATAAGCTGAATGAACTGATGTTGCAGTCTAAACCTGCATTCTCTGGCTGAGTGACACTGAAGTTTTGTATTTCCTGTGGTTTTCACTAGAAACTGCAGTCGATTCGTTTTACCAGTTCTGAAGCTGGTCGAGCCCGTTGTGGAGTGGACCCCCGATGCAGGCAATTTGCTGCCGCCGCTTCCAGTCTTGCAGCTCTTCTATGAGCATGTTGTTCATTAACAGGTCCGTCTCATGGATGATTTGGGTCATTTTATTGAGAGCCTCCTAAAAACAAAGGGGACTACTGAAGAGAGTTTCGTAAGAAATAAGTCACTCAAAACTCAATTTACAAAACTAACCTGGTAGACAAAGGCTTGGTTAAAATTTTGACCAAATATTTTACTAAATGCTAGCTTCTATTTGCCAGGCCTTTTCAGACAATTAAATTATTGACAATAAATGATGTCATGAGAAAAGAAGAATGGCCACAGTTTAACATTCTCATCATGTGTTTCAGCATAAATATATTGAATTTGTAACTCCTGTGGCAACAATATTGAGTCACAAAACTTGTAGTCACAAAACTGTATAGTTGCTTATTAAAAGGATATTTATATATGTAATTTACTTTTTAATAAAGATGGTTATCCATTTATATTAAAATGAGCTGACTAAAATTTGAGCCTTTCTGTGTTAATTTTTATTAGGACTTTTTCCGGGTTTTGGGAGGCATAATGGAGAATTATAACTTTCAAAGGGCTAAGGGTTAGAACATATGAATTTCTGTTCTGGCATTATTGTAAGCTATATGAATGTGAACAAAGTATTTAATCTTGCTGAAACTTGGTATTCTCATTTATACAACCAGTTGAATGAACTGAATTATTGTCAATGTTCCTTCTCTTTTTAAAATGTTATTCCTAAAGTACAATAAGATGTCATGCATAAAAATATACAGCATAGATTTATTATGCATAAAAACATTAAATTTTTCTTGGATTAACTATTTGCATACTTAAAATCTGATATATAACTAAGTTTATAATTAATTTAGGGTGAAAATAAATGTTATACTTGTTTGTGCTCACCCAAATTCCTGCACAAAAAATTGAGCCGAACTTTTAGAAATGAACTACTGATTTATCAGTGACTGGTTAAATTTCAATTGCATTTATTTTTCAAGAGAGGTAGAAAAGTGAAAAGTCAAATAGAGATGTTTCCCCTCCTTAAAAATATTTCATTGAACCAGAAAAAAAGTTCTTGCTCTCCTTGGGAGAAGTTAGATTGAATATGTTCAGTTGCCAATGAACTATTTTGAAATCTAGGAAATTGCTTAACACTACGTCATTTCTCAGAGTAGAAACTAGAACACTTATTTTTCCAATAAAATTTTAGTAGTCATCAAATACTATATTAGTTATGTGTGTGCAGTGGAACCCATCTCAGCATATTAAGTACAGCAACTAAAACAGCCACGTCTGAAATACTGACAAATAAAAATCGGGTAAAATTTCCACCTTGAAATTAATGTTAGCTACAGTAAATGTGTCACATAAGCAAGATAAATAGGCTCTAAAGAGGTCCAGCATTGTAAACTCATGAAGAGAAGCATGGCAAACAGCGTGGGACTATTCCTAGAAACCTTGCCGTTTCTTCATTCAGTAAATGGAACTGATAAAATCTTACAGCTTGATTATTTTCAGTTAGTCTAAGTTTAGAAAAAAGGAGAAAAATAGGCAAAAGCCCAAATTAAAATTCTTCACTAACCTTTCTCTTGAAATCGAGGCTGTTAAGCATTTCCTGCAGTGTCAAAACTTCCTGATTCACCATGGCACTATTCTTGTCACTCTGATCTGCAAAGGTAAAGAGATCAGATTTAGAGTTTTCTCCAAGTCAAAGCTCCCTATTCCTGAAAGTCAAGTCAGCCTCAATCCACCACCCTAAAACTGCCCTGACCCGGAGAACTTATGTGGTAAGAGACTAATTGGATTCACTAGACGTGAGCTTGGAAGTCTCTGTCTGCTCATTTTGCCAGGAAGAATTACATCCAAGCATGCAAAAAAGGACCTCTTTATTTTACAGACCTTCAGGAAAGACCATTTTGCACTTGGTGCTTTGTTTTGTTTTGTTTTGGTGGTGGTGGACAGAGGAGATAAAATTGCTGTAATGGATGCCTTACTGGATACCTCCACATTAATTATATACTTGGTTATTTGGTAAAAGTAAGTAAGGCAGGGATCACCCTTTGTGCCCCTGATTACATCATATTTTACTCTCTGTTGCCTTCACCTACCCCTCCCTGCTCTGCTTCATATGCAGGTTTTATGAGAAACTGCCTGATAGAGTTACAGTCTTATCTACCTAGTCTCATGAACTAATAAAGACTAAGTTCTTTACTTTCCCCCACTTTTTTTTTTTTTTTTTTTTCAAAATGTGCTCACCTCATCGTAAAACTAGCAGTGGGTCAGAGTTGTAACTTAGAAAAATATCTGACTGAAAAAAAAGATTTATCCTTTTTTACATGGGGATACATGCAATAAATAAACATTATATTATTTAATTTGAACATCAAACTTTATTGACATAGTGGTGGGACTCAGAAAATGACACCCCAAAATAATGGAACTAAAGCAGCAGCCTCAAGGTCTCTCTCCATCTTCTGTCTCTCCATAGCACACATGAAGTGCTCGGAAGCTCCCTGATCTACCTAGAAACTGGACCCCTAAGAGGAACACAATTGCCTTTGATCCCTTCCCTGAAATTTCATTAACCAGAGAAACTTAAAACTCGTATCACAGAGGAAAAGTCTGAAAATTAAACACCACACCTAGAGCCCAAACTTTGTCCCAAATCATTGTTTGTTCTCAGGTTCCAGTCAGTTCTCCAAGAATATTATTTACTAAGCACTGCCTGAGCATTGGGTCCATTCATTAACTTTAAAAATCATTTGCTTCTACATTTCCAATCTCCCTTTCCCTTTTGAAGAAGGGCATATAAGCATCTGTACCTCACTGGATTACTGGGTAACCACTCTCCTGCTATTCTCCCATGCTGTGCATGTTAAATTAATTTGCATGCCTTTTTCTCCTATTGATCTACATTTTATTAGTCCATATTCAATGAACCTTCAGAGGGTGAAGGGAGAAGGTTCCCTTTTTGCTCCTACAATGGCAAGTGACTGTTTATACCAACCATTCATGTTCATGAAAAATGGGGGCTGGGAATGCTGATTTGACTTGTGTAATTGTGAAAAAGAGGCCCCAGAACAACACTGTGGCAAATTTCTCTACAAATTAGGACTAATCTCCAGGAACTCATTTCTGGTTGTAACGATTCACAAATTCACTAACTCCTAGATCCCATACATAGCAAAATCTTGTTTATGTAGCATTTTGGCAACTGAAAACTTCTTTAGCTAACCTTTCCCATCTTCACCAAGGATATAATAACTTGTTTCCCTTGTATTTTTCTTTTCACTTACTACAGGATGGGACAAACAAAATAAATATTTGTGGATTCAGGTGATAAAAATGATCATTTTAATTCATAATGGACATGAAGCACTGAAAAAGTGACTCAAATCATAACAAATTAAGTTCAAATAATCTAATTCTTAAAATTAGTAGTTTGCACATAAAATTTGGAATAAGGCTGCCTTCAATGAACATCACTTGATTAAATTTACAGTTGTTCTAAACACTTTTAGGGTCATGGACTCCCCCTTTGATAATGAAACCCATGTTTGTGCCATTTCTTCTGAATGGAAAAGTTGTATGTACAAATAATTGTGAACATTTTGAATAATATTTCCTGGAAGTCAAAGCATCTTAAGCATATCAGGAGAAGAACCCAAAACATCTCATCTTCATGTATGAAAAGTTAAATGTTTGGCCACAATCATTCATATTTCCTTCAAGATACATTTTAGGCCAACATTTGAATAGTCGAAGATGATTCTGTAAATGGAAAGTTTATATCTGATTTATTTTTTTGAATTATTTTGAAATAATTTTAGAGGTACAAAAAAGTTACACAAATAGCAGAGTTCTCATATATCCTTCACCTAGTTTCTTCTGTTCTCTTACATTAACATAGTAAGCACAATGATCAAAACAAGTAAATTAACATCAGCACAATTCCATCAACCAAACTAGACCTAATTAGAATCTTGCCAATTGTCCCATTAATTGCAACATACTTTAAACTATTCTTCTATTATTATTTGTAAATCTTAGGACTTGTAAATGTTCTCTTCCCCTTCATTTTTAAAAAACACCTAGTTGTAAACAATTTCAGTGTTTAACCACAGAAAAAATAGTAAAATAAATTGCAGTGACCTTACATTTTGACACTTATGCAATTACTGAAATTATGTTTTTGGAGACTTTTTGACATGAGGAAATACTTAAAAATAAAATGTTAAATGCAGTACACAAAATTATATACAATATGATTTCATTTTCTGAAAATAAATACATAGATGTGTATGTATGTGAACATACAGAGAAAAGGCTGGAAGGAAATATATTTTGACAGTATTTATCTGTAGATGGTGAGATTTCATGAGATTTTTATTTTTTTTAATGCTTTTGCTTATATTTTACGCTTTCTTCTATGAAACACATTTCTATTTTATAATCTTAGAAAATTATATTATTAAAATACTACTTGTAATTCTCTGATCATGTTAGGCAATTATTATTACTTTTGTCTCTGTGATAATTATATTTTAATTCTATAGGAGAAGGTTTTTATTTTTTAGAGACCTATGCTGAAGTAGGGGTAATTCCTCATGCAGTTTAAAATGTATGTTGAATTGGTTGGTAATTTACTTGGAATTGGTTGGATATACACGGGTACATACACACACACTTAAACACGCACACACATACATATTTATATGCAGAGAGAAGGAAGAAGCAAAACAAGAAAATACTCCCGGTATTTCCCTAGGCTCACCTAAGGAAGTAGTTCAAATTTATCAACTCTGTCAGTGAGAATACTCAAGATGCCTTTTTGTCTCTATGCATAATTATAGAAAAAACAGAAACTTACCCATTGTCTGAATTGTTTTATACCTGTAGTCAAATTCGTCCTGCAGGTCTTCTAAGTATTTGGTATCTTGTTCTGTCATCTTTTCACAAAAGAAAACATACTCACTCTGCTGTTACAATTAAGCATGTCAATCAAACAACATCATAAGTATTTTAAAAAACTGCTTGGTGCTTCCAATCTCCAACAGCAACCAAAGACCATAATGAACCCACACTTCTAAAGAGCTAATTCATATGGAAGTTGGATAATGCTGGAAGAACCAGATTGAACTTGCCCTTCCAGCTATTCATTCTTTCTACTTGCCTGGAAGTCTTTCAGCATCTACTTGCTCATTTCTTAATTACTTCCAAATGAGTCTATGCATATAATCTTTTTTTAATTGGAGAATATGAGTATTTTTGCCCTTTTAGAACTCTTGAGTATTTCATATAACTCTGTACTAATGTATCAATGATCTCTTTTTGCTGAAATGTTCATTTAAATATATCGTAGTTTATGACAATTCAGCTTAAATATTTTTTCTTTCTATTTCCTGAAATATGCCTATGCTTCTTCTGTGTCTCCTGTTAATCTGTCTTTGAGATTTTTACTTTACTTTTCCTCAAACCTGGTGATGTTTTCCTGCTCAGATATAATAGTAAATGTCAAGATCTCGGCTAAAGGCTTTTTTATAGTATCTCCTTTAGTCTTCACAATACCCATGAAGTGGGTTATCCTCACTTTTACAGAGGAAGAAGCAGAGGCCACGAGATGTGAAGTAATTCACTTGTCCAAGGTCACTCAGGTGCTCAGTGAGAAGTCTGTGGGAAGTCCAGCAGTCTAACCTTGACCCCACCCTTAACCAAAAATAGACCCACTGCACTTCCTAGATTCAGACTACTATACTTCCTTTTCTTCTTAGAAAAGTCAAACTTTCTACTGCCTGCTTATTCCAAGAAGTCTTCTCTAAGGAAACACATATCTACCACAACAACGCTTTCATGACAAATTTCAAATTTAATCAGAATAAAATTTAATCCAAATTTTAAATTATTGGTTACAAAAAGTATAGAATTTGGAGGAAGAGAGTCTGAATTTGTGTTCCAACTCTATGACTTATTAGCTGCATGGACTTGGGCAAATGTCTTTGCATTTTAGCTTCTTCGCCTGTAAAAAGGGGTGTGGGGGTGGGAGGAGGAAGGACAACAGTATCTACTTCAAGGAGTTGTTATAAGGATTACATTAGTTTGACTGCTTAAAACAGTGCCTGGTACCAAACATATGCTTCATAAGTAGAAGCTATAATTACTCTTCTAATCCCTGTTATCTCATTCTCTTAATGACATTCTCCATATTTATAAACCTTAGAAAAGAAACAAAGTAGTAGCTATTGACTACACGATACACTGTCTACCCACCCGTAGTAATAACAGCTACCAAGTTTGAGCAACCTGTGCTGCCTGCGCCTATACCTTACATAGATTATCCTTTCAGCAACTTGCAAAGTAAACTATTTCCATTTTTCATATGAGGAAAATGAGGCCCAAAGTCATACAATAATACATACTCAAGCTAGAATTCAAATCTAGTCTAGTTTAGCTTCAGTCTTTACTCTTTCTTTTCACTATACCCCAATACCACTTGCAGCATTTCACTTGATGCTAAGTTTCTGCAGAACAAAGTCCCATGAAAAGCTCTGAGCTACTAAACTCATGGAACCTACATGCATGAGAAAATGTACCAAAATAAAATATGATAGCTTTAAAGCAGAGATATACTGTGGCTCTATCTTTTGATCTCAAAATTAATTAAAAGCTAAAAGAAGGCAGTATCTTGCAGAATCTTCTAATGAAAAGTGTATTAAACCAATGCCAGATCTCTGAAAAGTCAATGCTATGGTAAGTAATTAAGGGACTTCTAGAGTATATTGTCATCAGTAATTGCAAAAGGCGAAAATACCCAGCAATAATCTTCAAAAGCTCTCTGAATGATCTGAGAGCTACATTCCAAATGTTCCATAGAGAAACTGAGGTTATGGCATAAGTGGGGGAATTGCATTGATTGAAAAGCATTGCTTTGCCTAAAAGTCAGGCCAGGCTTCCTGGAATCAGGACCTGGGACAGGGATCAGGTACAGGGGATTTGTTGAAGGAGTCCTCTTAGCAGAAAGGACATACAAGAGAGGGAAAGGGAAGGGGATGGAGCTAAGTGAGCATGTGGTCTTCACTTAGGTCTAACTTTGGTTTGAGAAACCCAGGAGCATAACATGCACGAAAGGTTAACCCCAACTTGAGGCAAGATGTCTGGCCTCTCTCCCCACAACCCCGTGTCACTCAGTCATTGTCTGAAGGCAGCTGGAGTCTCCCCGTAGAGTCAATTCACCGGAGAAGCCATTAGCTGTCAATACGCAAAACAGCTGGGGATCCATGTACAGGCCTGGTGAAGATCTGCTCGGGGGTCCAAAAAATGTGGGCCTCTGCTGCGTCCTGCTCCTCAGGATTTTAAAAGGAATTTGTGCTGGATACAAAACCCATCTGTGCACTTGATTAATGTGCTTAAGTATTCTTACTGTAGTAAAATAATAATCTCCTGCCTTTACACACTTGCAGAGTGAGTAGAGCCCTTGGTTTTGACATTATAATGTGCCACGGTATTTTGTCCTAGGTCTGTCTGATTCCTTCTCACAGTAGTGTAAGCCCAGACTTTTGCATTCATGTTTTACTTGTTATGGAGGATCACTGAATCAGAAGTCTGAAAATAAATTTAAACCCTCTGCCTACTATTCAGATAATATATGGGACTGTTGACATTTAAATATTTATAGTTTATTTATTTTGATGGAATTATTATTTTTATAAATGGCAAGGAAATGAATGCTATGTAAGTTTTGGAAGGGAAATTAATATCCTATTTTATATACAACATGGCAGAAAGTCTTATTTGAGACATCTTCACTAGATCAATAAAATTGATAAATCTCTAGATAGACTGATTATGGACGAAAGAGAAAACAAAATTTATCAATATTAAATGAGAGATATGACATTACTACAGATTCTACAGATATTCAAATGAAAATAAACATTATGAACAACTTTATGCCAATAAAACAACTTAGATCAAATGGACATATTTCTGGAAAAACACAAATTACCAAAGCTCATTCAAGAAGAAATAGATAACCTGAATAGCCCCATATCAAAGAAGTTCAAGTTGAAGTTAAAATGTTTCCCATAAAGAAATATTCTTATGTAAACATAGTATGTGAGAGATATTTATCTTATTAACAAATTGCCCTATGATTTCTGTATACACTAACTTTGGGTGCATGGGAGAATGGTGCATGGTTATATGGGGACAGTAGCTAGCCTTTCTAGGTATCTGTATAAGATCTCTTACCTGCACACTGTTTTTAATGGCAGCCACTTTGTGCTCCACATTCCTCTGTCTTTCTGAAACTGAAGAACTTTGTAAGGATTTCTCTAGAGGCCCCTGGAAAAAGAATGTCTTGAAATCTCACTGGTTTTGAAAAGGTTTATGATGAATGCAATACATACAGCATACAATTTGACCTGAGGTCTGGATCAATGTGATATAGATACTCTATAGACATTAAAAAATCATGCTGTAAAAAAGTATTTAATGACATAAAATTTAAAGTGTTAAAATTTGAAGACTAGAGCAGATGATAAAAACACCATATATAGGACAGGCACGGTGGCTCACGCCTATAATCCTAGCACTTTGGGAAGCTGAGGCAGGTGGAATGCGAGCTCAAGAGTTTGAGACCAGCCTGGGCAACATGGTGAAACCCTGTCTCTACTAAAATACAAAAAAAAAAAAAAAAAAATAGCCGGGTGTGGCCGCGTGCACCTGTAGTCCCAGTTACTTGGGAGGCTGAGGCAGGAGAATCACTTGAACCCAGGAGGCAGAGGTTGCACTGAGCTGAGATCGTGCCACTGCACTTCGGCCTGGGTGACAGAGCAAGACTCCATCTCAAACCAACCAACCAACCAACCATATATAAATATAAATATATATATGATCTCTATTGCTTGAACATATATATGTATGTATGTATGTATAAAGACATTTACAAGTACATGGACAGATGTATAGATATGTAAACTCAAGTACATGTGACTGGGAGAATATATACACCAAAATCTTACCAATGTGTTCTCTCTGAACAGTGAAATTACAGATAATCTGATGATTTTAAAAATTTTGTCTCTAATTCTCTATAACATCTATATAACTTTTGAAATTGTATAAAACCAATACATGTAATTTTTAAAATGGTATAACGAAACTACATTTAATTGGCCCTAAATTTAGAATTGGGGATTTTGAATCTGCTGGGATGAGATTTGTTTTTACTCTAGAACAAAAGGAGTTTATGAAAGAAAACATAAAAATGTTAGCCTGGTTAAGCAAAAAGACAGTTTCTCCAAGCAGAATGTCTTAGCTACTCTAATAATCTGATACTGGGTGTGTTCCTTAGATAAAAAGTTCTATAACTATTAGAGATGTAAGCAGCCCCTTCATCTTAAGTTGGGTGGGGAGCCATGGTTAGAAAGGTTGATAACTAAAATCTGCAGCAAATTCAGTGCAGTAACCTCAAGTAGAGCCCATGTCCTTGACTCTTGATCAGATGTTCTTCAGTATATCACACTCTTCCAATTGATAAAGCCTTTATAAAATTCTCTTTCTCTCATCAGCCTCCATTATTTGTCTACTTAGTTGAAATTTAATAACCAGTACTTCTTCTGTGGTAGTATGTGTTACTAGCAAATTATTTTCAGAGTGACTTTGATGAGCATATACTCAAACAAACATTTTGACTGATATCTGACATTTGAAGAGAACATGCTCTCTCACACACACACGTGCACAGACGAATAACTAGAGATAAGAGGGGTTCAAAAAAGGACAGCTGAGAATACATGTGAGAATACCATATATTTGTAAAAGTATCTTAATTTTTACCCCAAAGGCACTAAATGAAACTACATGTACTTTAGAAACTTACTATAGTTTTAAAATTTAATAAAAATGATACCATCCTTCTTCATCTAAAAAATAAAGTTGTCAAAACTTCAAAGTCCTCCCAAAACAGCCATAGCCTGACAGTAACTAAACATGAGAATTTTTTAAGAGTTAAATAACAGATACTTTTGGCCGGGGGCAGTGGCTCACACCTGTAATCCCAGCACTTTGGGAGGCCAAGGCGGGAAGATCACTTGAGGTCAGGAGTTCAAGACCAACCTGGGCAATGTAGTGAAATCTGTCTCTCCTAAAAATACAAAAATTAGCCAGCCGTGGTGGCGGGTGCCTGTAATACCAGTTACTTGGGAAGTTGAGGCAGGAGAATTGCTTGAACCTGGGAGGTGGAGGCTTCAGTGAGCTGAGATCGTGCCACTGTACTCTAGCCTGAGTGACAGATCAAGCCTCTGTCTCAAAAAAAAAAAAAAAAGACACTTTTGTTAGACCTTCAAAAATAAATATAATGGTATGATTTACTGAATTATGGAGGATGTCACTTGGAAAATTAATTACACACCCTTTCCCTTTTGTAAGGATTAACTGAAAAAAAATATTCATTAAGGACTGCATTGATTCCTCTACTTGTCTTTAGTGGGCACTCTGAATTCATCCAGGAAAATGGGATAAAATATAATCTAAACTATGTTAGAGTAAAGTACATTCACGCAATTAACAAGCAAGTATTCATGGAACTTCTGTAAGACAAAATTCCTGCTCACGGACTGGTTTACACTGTGAGGTAGGAAATGGAAGCAACTGACAGATGTAGAGCAAGACCAGAACATACAGGAAGAGGCAGAGTGGGAATGACAGGAATTCAACTCGGAAGTGATTACTATATTTCTAGGCTAATATTGTAGGACCCTGGAACAGAGTGTGGCCGGTACAAACAGGAAAGGATGTATAGATAAGATTCCAGACATACACTCTGGAAAGACATAGTAATTGTCTTAGCATGGGGGTGGAGAAAAGGAACTACGCAAAGATGATACTAAGACCTTGATTGCAAGTGACTGGAAGGATGGTGGCACCACTAACATAAGTAAAAGAAGCTGGAAAAGATTCTTTAAAAATGTCTCCTTTCTTTCTTTCTTTTTTTGCTTTGTTTTGTTTTAAAGACACAGAGTCTCACTCTGTCACCCAGGTTGGAGTACATGGTGTGAACATAGCTCACTGCAACCTTGAACTGCTGGGCTCAAGTGATCCTTCTATCTCAGCCTCCACAGAGCTAGGACTATAGGCATGTGCCACCATACCCAGCTAATTTTTATTTATTTATTTTTTTGGAGACAGGGTCTTGCTGCATTGGCCAGGCTGGTCTCAAACTCTTGGCTTCAAATGATCCTCCCACCTTGGCCTACCCAAAGTGTTAGGATTACAGGTGTGAGCCACTGTACCCTACCAAAGATAAGAATTTCTGTTTCAGAAAAATTGAGTTCAAGGTGATAACAAGATCACAAGGTCAGAAAATATTACCTGGACAGGCATGTTGGCTGCAGCCAATATTCTCCTCTCTTCCCTTAAACAGTTTGAAATAACCACAGCTACATGCATTGGATTTCCATGAAATTTTCCCTGAAAAAAAAAAAAATGAGCAAAAATAACTAACATAAAGCTTAAATATATGTATCATAAGAAAATATCACCTCTTGAAAAACAACAACAATCTCCCATTAAATATGTGAAATTATTTGGGATTTGTTCCAATAGTCTGTTCCATTAGAAAGTTACAGAAACTCATACCGTAAACATAGACTCCTAAAGAGAGCATATTTATCTCTTTGTCCTAAAAAATAACTTTTGACAATGAAAAATGGTTCTTGAGCACCTTCTTAGGAAAGATCCTGAACACACACTTAGGAGGGTCAGTTTACTTTAAGTTTTGGGCAGTTTTTTTTGGTTTGTTTTTTTGTTTTTTTGGTTTTTTTTGAGACAGAGTTTCAGCCTGTTGCCCAGGCTGGAGCGCAGTGGTAGAATCTCGGCTCACCACAACCTCCACCTCCCAGGTTCAAGTGATTCTCCTGCCTCAGGCTCCCTAGTGGCTGGGACTACAGGGATGCACCACCATGCCCAGCTAATTTTGTATTTTTAGCAGAGACAGGGTTTCTCCATGTTGGTCAGGCTGGTCTCGAACTCCCGAACCCAGATGATCCATCTGCCTCAGCCTCCCAAAGTTCGGGCAGGTTTTACATAAAAGTTACTTTCCTATAAATTATCATGAACGAGGTGGTCTCAATTTTTCACTTGTTAACTGTGTGTCATGGTTTGCTTAAAGCATTTGTTTCTGTCCTTATTTGGTACTGTTTGTGTCAACTAGCTCATAACTACATTAGTATACTAGAGTGAAACTATATCATACGTTGTTTCAGAAACTATATTTTTATGACATCTAAGCATATACATCTTTTATTACCAAGGTTAATGATGCAGATACTGTAAACTGGCAGCCTGTGGGCCTAATTCAGCCATCAGTTACTTTGTGCAAATTAAAATACTGGAATCCCTTTGGAGAAAGTATGTACTACCCAGGGTTGCCATAGTGCTCACCAGTGAGTGTCCCAAGCACTCACTGACCTTACCTGCAAGGCCTCTGTAGGTGCCAGAGTTTTCTAACCTTAGTGTATAGAACTAATCTGAACAACAGCATCATTTTAGTCAATAGTATTAAATTTCTTTGTTACTGGACTTTTTCCAGGGCAGGATTAACAGGAAGCACAATAGAAAAATGCATTTATTTAGTTTCCCTCAGCCCTCCTCCCTGAAGCTGGTGCTAATATATATGAAATGACCAAAAGGTTAGCAGCAGAAAAAATAAAACAAAAATCCACGAAGTGGAAAATTAGCAATCAAAAATAGACTATACAGATATAAACTAGAAGATTTTTCTAGAGAAAAAATAAGGTTATTGGTTGTAAACATTTTTTGACTTTGACTGCTGCCACAATTTTATTAAATGACGTCTGTTAATTACCGTTTCTATGTTTTATTAAATGATGTATGTTAATTACCACTTCTATTTGTAAAACAAGAGTAAACACCAACTATCTGAATTCCTGCTCTTACATATTTTAGTCTTCCAAACTCTTTTTCTTTTTTCTCTTTAAATCAGAAGTCTCCAAATGAAAAAAACAAAAATAAATTTACTGAAACTCAGAAGGTAAAGAAATAAAAATGATCCCATTCATGAAGCGGGGATACCATTTTTTCATTGCTGCATGACGACAATTTCAGATTCTCTCTAGTTAGAATTTGTTCCTGATGTTAATTTTCCCATGTATTATTTTTTCATGTATCCTATATTCAACTCTCCAAGAAAAGCTATGTTTTCTCATTTTTCTCTATTTATTTTAATATTATTCTATTGTTAAAAATAAAGGGCTTCTCCTAGGGCTAATTTGGAAGGCCTGTTATTCATGTAAACTTGAAAACTCTTGCCATCCAAGATTAGGATCCTTTTTAGTTCTTAGAGTTCCTCTAAGAACCCAAGAATTACCATTATTTGTCTGTTTTTCTCACTGTTGCAGGAATAGTTCTATGCCAATCATTCAGATACTACCTTTCAACATTTCTCAGTTGTGTTGTACACTTTTTTCATTTTCCTTTCTTACTTGAACTTCTTCTACCTTCCTTTTCAGATTCAGTTTCCCCCATACTTTGTAAGGTTAAATTACTCACTTTTTCTTCTTTGTTAAGAGCCAGGAATCACCGCTGTTTTCATCCAGGATATCTTTTCACTTTCCTTTTGCATTTTTCCTAAGTCCCTCACTTAAATGTATGAACAAAAACATCTTAT
The DNA here is from genome assembly GCF_009828535.3 of Hylobates moloch. Classification (NCBI taxonomy): domain Eukaryota; kingdom Metazoa; phylum Chordata; class Mammalia; order Primates; family Hylobatidae; genus Hylobates; species Hylobates moloch. Next base: position 51,249,613 of record NW_026652276.1, on the reverse strand, counting down.
GGAAAATTGATCATTATAGATTCAGTAACAAATGAGCACTTCTATTTTCCTAAGTATCAAAGACATACTCATATTCACCTTTCAGCAGTTACTAAGTACGTGAACCTCAAAATAACAACAAAACAAACCCTTAAATGTGTGTTAGTGGGAGGAAGGAAGAAGCATGCCAGAGAAAGAGAAACTGCTCATTTTCTGTAGTGTATCAGTTTCTCAAGCAAATTTATTGCAAATACCTTCTACTCTGTGGTTTATCTTTTTCCTATCTTCTAGTGTCAATGAAGAGGTTTTAAATTTTAATAAATCATTTATTAAACTTTATGCTTCTTATGATTTAAGAAATCTTTCTGTAAGCTGCAGACATGGAGATTTTTCTTTGTGGTTTTGCACCACTGATTGTAATTAACTTGGAGCTTGTTAATAATGAGAGTTTTATTTCATTTTTTTCCATATGTCTACCAAATTCCAATAACATTTACTGAACATCTTATTCTTTTACCACTGCTCTGCTGGGCCAGCTCTGTCATAAATCAAGTGTTCCTTTGTGGGTGGGCTTGTTTCTGGACTCCATTCCATCTTATGGTTTTATCTCTGCTTCATCAATAGATAATCTTTTTGTGTTTTTTACTACAGCTTTATCGTAAGTCTTGATGTCAAGTAGAATAGGTCTTCTTTGTATTTCTATATACATTTTAGGATCAACTTGTCAAGTCATACACACACAAACACACACGCACACCCTGGTTGAGAATTTGAATGACACTAAATCTTTAGGTAAAATTTAGGGAGATTTGGCATCTTTATACTTGTGTTCCAATCTATTTATTTATGTCTTCTTTAATGTTTCTCTATTAAACATTATAATCTTATACATGTTTCACTAGGTTTATTTCTATGTAGATGGTATATTTTGATACTAGAATATCTTTTTCCTCATTGTTTTTGCTGTTATATAGAAATATAATTAATTTTGTATATTGATTTTGAATCCAGCAACCTTGCTAAACTCTGATTCTAGTGCTTTTGTAACATCTCTTATTAATTCTAAAATTATATCTGTAGATTCTTTTGAATTTTATGCATACACAAATCATATATCATGCGGATATTGATAGAATTTTCCTCCTTTTCAATCTTCTAACTTCCATCAAGATTTCATCTTTGTCCTAAGGTGACTTATTTAAAAATGTATTTGTTAATTTCTATACATAGGGATTTTCTATTTATCTCTTTTTTTACAGATTTTTAGAATAATTTAATTTTAATCAGAATACATGCTCTGAATGACTTCAATCACTTTAAATTTGTTGAGACTTGTTTTATGACCCAGCATATTAATATCTTGTAAATGTTTCATGTGAGCTTGTAAAGAATATGTATTTTGCAGTTGTTGGGTACAAATGCTTCATACAGGTTTATTAAACCATGTTTGTTAATTGTTTTGTTCAACTTTCTGCATCCTTGCTGATTTTTCTTTGCCTGATAGATTTTTGCAGTCATTGAAAAATGTAATTTAAAATCTACTCTGTGAATTTTTCTTCTTGTGCTACTGTCATACACATTTGGACTTTTATATATTAGTGGTCAACGAAATCTTTTATTACCATGCACTGACCTTTATCTCTAGTAATGCTTTTTGCCTTGAAACAAAAATACAAAGTATAACACAATGCTTTTTATCACTTACAATTTTATTTTATCTTTATTGGTAAAACTCTTGATTTATTTCAACATAGATATATATTTACTAATATATTAGTATTGTGTACATATATTAAAGGGGAAGTATATGTGTAATAAATTGGCTAATGTCTTCCTAAAACTACTTCACTTTAGAGTTCAATTTTTCTGAATCTCTTTTAAACTTAGATTTATTGGCACCCATATTTTTCCATAAAATAATGTCTTCTGGGCCATCAAGAATGACAGCGATGCATACTTCTGTAGAGTGTGCACAATTACTGTCTTCATTTTGTAAGTTTTGATGCTGGCACTTTCTTGATCTCTCCAAAATTTCTAAGTAGAAGGTTTCAGACAAGAACCAGGACTCATATTTTTTCTATATATGGTTAAATGGTTTGTTGACTGAAACATTAAAGAGTTGTAATAGTCTAGTCATACCATCATGATTAACAACCACATCACTAATAGATGAGATTCTTATTTAACTTTTCAGGCAGATGTCCATGGAATCATTGAGAACCAGAATATATGGTAGATTCTCAGATGTCTATTCCAGAAGACTTCTAATCAGTCTTCTGTCACCACAGTCATTATCCATCCACTATTGTGGTTCACTCTTAATAATACCTTTGAAAAAGTTCTTAAAAAAATTTTTTTTTATTATACTTTAAGTTCTGGGATACGTGTGCAGGTTTGTTACATAGGTATACATGTGCCATGATGGTTTGCTGCACTCATCAACCTGTCATCTATATTAGGTATTTCTCCTAATGCTATCCCTTCCCTAGCCCCCCATCCCGACAGGCCCTGGTGTGTGATGTTCCCCTACCTGTGTCCATATATTCTCACTGTTCAATTCCCACTTATGAGTGAGAACATGTGGTGTTTGGTTTTCTGTTCTTGTGTTAGTTTGCTGAGAATGATGGTTTCCAGCTTCATCCCTGTCCCTGCAAAGGACATGAACTCATCCTATTTTTATGGCTGCATAGTATTCCATGGTGTATATGTGCCACATTTTCTTTATCAAGTCTATCATTGATGGGCATTTGGGTTGGTTCCAAATCTTTGCTATTGTGAACAGTGCCACAATAAACATATGTGTGCATGTGTCTTTATAGTAGAATGATTTATAATCCTTTGGGTATATACCCAGTAATGGGATTGCTGGGTCAAGTGGTATTTCTGGTTCTAGATCCTTGAGGAATTGTCACACTGTCTTCCACAATGGTTGAACTAATTTACACTCCAACCAACAGTGTAAAAGTGTTCCTATTTCTCCACATCGTCTCCAGCATCTGTTGTTTCCTGACTTTTTAATGATTGTCATTCTAACTGGTGTGAGATGGTATCTTATTGTGGTTTTGATTTGCATCTCTCTAATGACCAGTGATGATGAGCATTTTTTCATGTTTGTTGGCTGCATAAATGTCTTCTTTTGAGGAAGTGTCTGTTCATATCTTTTGCCCACATAAAGTTCTTATTCTTAGACATTGTTTTACAGTTACACAAATTAAATATGGTGGTGACTTCAGCAATCAGCAGTCAGACATAAGATCATACTGATATGCTGCTTTTGATACCCCAAATTCATAATTTTGGACTCCTTAAAGTTCCATTTGTATTGGCAGTATGATTTGAAGTCTTGCCAAGGAAAACCACTCCCTCATCCCTAGCATTACCTCTTTAATTAAACACATATTATCATTTTTCCTCACTTGCATCATGCTGGAAGTTAAGTGTACTCTGTTCAGTCAGCAGGATGTTTCTGATAAATTGATGTTGTACATCTTAATACTGTGCAATGCATGAATCATTCACTCCAGGGTCTTATTGTGCTGAGATTTCTTTCATCTATTATGAGGAATTTGGCAATTTCTCTTGTCACTGTTGCTTTGTGTATGACAGGCAATCTTTTTTGCATGAATTTCAGTAACAAAATATAATACAACTTTGTCTACTTGTGAGCATCTTCCTTTCTTACATCCTATAAAGCATTTTATTGGTGCTTTCCAAGAAATCTTGGAATTTAGGGTCATCTATCTAGTGACAAATGGTTGCTTCACAAATATCAATTTTGTACCCTGCTGATTTGTTCCCGTCCCATTCTGCATACATAATAACTATTTGTTTCAATCCTAAATTATAGTGTTATATATTGATGACATTTTAAACAGCAATTAAGATCAACATATGTTGCACCAACAGTGCACATAATTCAACTGAAGTGACAACAACATGATAGCTTTGACCCAGTTTCACATCACAGGCAATGACAACGATGTTGTGATTGCCACATGGCAACAGCAATTAAGAAGTGTTATTGATTATAATATGCATTCTATTTCAGAGATTTTAAAGATGTTAAAATATGGAGAACAGTGTCATAGAATCTATGAACGTGCTATTTATTCTTTTTGCTACTTTATGCTAAATTTCTTGGCTTTCCTTCAAATTCCCCTTCCATTGCCTTTCTACCTAATTTCCAAATTTGACTTGTCATTAAAGAGTAACTAGTTCATCTGCTCTTTTTCTTCCAAATGGTCCAAGAAGTTCCAGAGTCAGAAGTAATGGATGTGAGAAGGCCTGTTCAAAATAATCTTCTTCATACAGGCGACACGGAGCCTGAAACTTCAGAATTAGGAATTCACTCCTCTGAGTTCTTTTCCCAATGGTCCTCTTAAAAATGTAAACACATTTGGAGAGTTAATACCACATTTAACAAATTTCCTCTGTACTGTGAAGGATTTATCAGATGATGTTCTCTGACTGTAGTGACCTGGCAACTGCAGGATGAGAATGATAGGTCCTAGGTCAAATAAAGGGAACATTTTTTAGAGGGCCTGAAACAGGAGGCATTAGTGACCAAAGGGAATATAGGATTCTGAGGAAACACATAACCAACAACTGTCCTAGCTTGGGTTTCTTCAGAAACTGACCTTGAGACAAGGATTCCAGTGCAAGTCGTTTAAGTGGGAGTTGGTCCCACAAAACACTGTTATGGGAGTGGGCAAGTGAGACGAGGAAGAGAAGGGAGCCAGTAAGGGTGTGCTGTTAGCCATTTGCTAAGATGGGCTGAGAACCCTTGAAGTTGGTACAGAATATGTGACAGAGTTATCTACTCAAGGACTTTGGGAACTGGAGTATTTTCACATCAGCTCTTGTCATCTATCATTAGAGATGAAAAAAGATGGGACACTGGCAGTTGGATTTCTACTTGACTAAACTAAAATGATAAGGCCAAGAAGATGTGAACAGGACAGCCCCACATCTGCTGTACCAGCTCTTCTCCTAACCCCAATTCAAGAACTTTTTGACTTCTAATTTTTTTAACTACCTACAACCATACTTCTCTCAAATGTAGATATTTATTCTTTGTGGTATCTCTGGGATATGAAGCATTTGTCTCCATTTACAGAGTAAAATATTTTCATTCAAATTTTTGAATTAGAAATGTGCAACCTACTGTATACTTTTGGTTGCCAACTAGCTCTCTCTCCCTTTGCATCACAAATACTGCTGTTGAATCATTTTTATCCTTATTCCTCACCAATGTCAAACACACCGGCCTGTGTGGGTATCAAACTGACTTTCTCATAAATTAAGTAAATAAGCCCAAATGCCTTTCAAGTTCACATGATTTCAGTAATCTTTGATGAAAAAAAGACAGTTTTAAAATTATTGCTAAAATAAAATAGCAATGTCTTCAGAATTTAGACTTTTGGCCTAAATTAGTCCGTCTTTGATAGGTGTTTTAAGATATGGAACTTTGTGGCTAGGTGTGGTGGCTCACGCCTGTAATTCCAGCACTTTGGGAGGCTGAGGCAGGCAGATCATGAGGTCAGGAGTTCGAGACCAGCCTGACCAACAAGGTGAAACCTTGTCTCTACTAAAAATACAAAAATTAGCTGGGCATGGTGGTGCGTGACTGTAATCCCAGCTACTTAGGAGGCTGAGGCAAGAGACTTGCTTGAACCCAGGAGGCAGAGGTTGCAGTGAGCCGAGATTATGCCATTGCACTCCAGCCTGGGTGACGGAGCAAGACTCCATCTAAAAAAAAAAAAAAAAAAAAATAGAACTTTGTTTCTGACACTTGCTTAACCTGTCTATAAACTTATGTTTTTAGAGTTGAGCCATTAGGATATGATGAAGCCTAGTTCTAGGCATGGTTCTTTGATCTGGGCTCTGCACCTGGTATGTAATTAAAATTACTTACCTCCTAAGTTTTTCACTAAAAATGAGTTATTAAGAATTAACATTACAATTAATATAATTAAAACTACTAAATACAAAGTACATAAAAAAAGGTAAAATGTATTTTTCATAAAGTTACAAGAAGGCATGGGAAGGTGGTTTTAATAAGGGAAAATTAATTTTCTCTAGTTAAAAAGTGTTTAAGGATTGTTTTAAGTTAAAAAAAGGAGAAAACTGAAGGTTTAAACAAGTGTAAAAGGTTTGAGAAAAACTAATCTTATAAAAAAATTCTATATGTGAGCAAGTTAGCTAAAATTTAAATGGACTTTTTTAGTTTTTCTATAAATTAAACATTAAAATAAAAAGCATACAACTATCTGCAGAATCTAGGCCTTTGTGTTAGAATCACAGGATTTTCTTGGAGCATTGATCTACTCTTTAATAAAAAATTATAAAAATATAAAAAGTTTATGAAAATCTTACCTTACAGCTCAACTGATTAAGGTTTATTTATTGATAAGGTTTTATTAAAAATAGCTTTAGCATTAATAATATACTATACAAAGGTAAAAAAAGTAGTTTTTCTCTCGAACAAGATTTTTGTGTAATATTAAAAAATAGTAAAATATTTTTATCTTTTGAGTAAACTACAAAAAAAAATGGGAGAGAGAAAGATTTTGTTGGCCTCGTGCTATCTTTATTAGATTTTATTGTTTGGGAAAGTGAGTCTCCTCTCTGCCAAAGAATAAAGGTTTCTGCTCTTTTGAAATCTTTGAATTATCATTTTGGCTAAATAAATGACTTATTTTATAGTGACTTGTGATCCTATTTGTGATATGAGGTATTTAAAACCTTTCATATTTGACAATTCAAAATCAAATTCTAAATTCAGTCTTTTGTCCTAAACTAACTTTTCAGAAGTCCAAGAGAGACATATCGATCTTACTTGATATGTTAAAGTCATATAGGAAACACTCCCAAATATAAAATGGTGTTTAACTTCCTTTGGGTTATATTTATATTAATGTGTTATTAGTATGTGTTCTAAATTGTATAAGATTCTTATGATTCTGATATGTCTATGTTATCGGTAGTAATTATAATTATTATGTAAAATTGTTGAAAGCCACAGAAATAACCAAATTTCCTTGGCAACTGTGTTTTTAACTATGGATGTTCTAAGACTTTTGTCATCCACAAACAATTGTTTTACGTTGATCCTTTCAAAATTGGTTCAAAGTCATCTCAGGATTCTGACAGGTGCTCTTTAATGCAGGTTTCTGATAACTTTGGAGACTGTGCCATTGCAATAGAGAGAAAACTTCCAGGACTCTCAGGGAGAGCTGATGTGTTCATGAGAATTGCTGACCCAGCATCAAGCAGAACAGAAATTAATTGCATGGACTGAACTAATAGAAAATTTAAATAATTTTATTACTTTTTTTGTTTCAAACATTACTGATTCTTTTTTTGTTTTTCAAAGTCAAGAAAACCTTTTTTTCGTTTGAACTATTTACAGCTTTTAACAACTGAGTAAAGTATATTCTTGTGAGCAAAATTTGAAACATATTCTTTCTCCAGAATTTGGAAACTATTTGTGAGTATTCTTAATTTATGGCAATAGTTATTTTCATAAGTTCAATAATAGTCTCTTTTCTTCTGTAAGAGGACACACTGAAGACACTGGCTATTTTACCAAGTCTTTGGTTGCAACGATATTTTCAGATATGAACAGATGGCTTTGAGGAATTGGGATTGATGTACAGAGCCCATAAAAGCCCTTTGGAAAAACTGGTCTTCTATCTTGTCCTTCACAGGGTTCTTGACCTGTGATAAGTAAAGTTTGTCACTTTCTGACAGGCCCAGGAACCTCACAGGACCTTAAGAATAGAGGAATTCACCCAATTCATACAACTATCTGCAGGCATAGATAAATCCTTGGCTGGGCTTGAGGCTTTTAAAAGGTCTAATTTGAGAGTCCTTATTTTTAAATAAAAGTTCCAGCAAAGCTAATTTTAAAAAGAGCCTGTATAGCAAATAATTATTATCAATGCATTTTATACAAATAATCAGACCAAGTATAATTAAACTAAAACTTACTGTGCAAATAAATTATTCCTGCTATGATGTTGTCTTTAGTAAAATTGGGGGGTTGGAAAGAGAAAAATTATGTTCCAAAAGAAACTATAGTACACTTGTTATCAGATTCTAGCCTTGTCTATTCTTTTTCAGTTTTTAATATTTGCTACAATTTAGATTGAGTTCTGAATTTTTCTCCTGGCTATGTATCTCCAAAACTAATATTTTCAATTTTTTTCTCCCATGTTTCTAACTTGAAATTGCTAGAAATTAAAACTGCTTTTCTTAAAGCTTTTCAAACTGAAGCTAGGCAATTTAAACCTCAGGAGAAAATAACAGCAACTGTTATTTTAACAACCTTTGTATCTGCCTGCTCATGTTTGGACTTCTCAGAAAGTTCACTTGAACATCTGGTTTGAACTACAATCCAGAAGCATCTGGATTGCAGTGGCAATCTGAAGATGCCTCAGAGACTCTAGAAAACTGGTATAGAGACTGATTGCTCTTGACATTAACCTTTGTTTTTCTTATGTTTCTATAGAAATGCCTCTTATTAGGGATCCGATTGTCTACATAATATAGAAGCCTAACCCGTCTGCAATGCTGCCTCCTGGAATGTGACACAACTGTTTAACTGAATTGACCTCTTCTCAGGACTAATATACTGATTAAAGAAGATATGAGACAATATATTTAAATTTGCTCTTTTCTATTTATCCCAATTTGTCTTTCACTCCATTGTCTGTCTCCATTTAACAACCTCTAGACCTAAATCTCTCCAAAGCTATCAGCTTGCCTTTTAATGCGTGAAACTGTTTCAAGTTTCAAAGTGGGGACTGAAGGAAATTAAAATATTTCACTCCCAAATATATTTCTTTGATGTGTTTTAAAATGGTTGCAGCTCGGCAGCTAACAGAAGTGGCCTTGCAAAGCTCTTTTGTGGGAAAAATTTGCATCTGTAGAGAATCTCCATTAACGCAACCATGCTCCCTCCCCTGTCCATCCCACTACCCCATCCAGGACAGAGTAAGAGTCTGAGGCCTTTAAAAATCTGAAATGAAACATTTACCATCTACTCTGAGGGAGGCTTCATTTACATAACAAGGCCACCTTTGCTAGCCAAGCTTCTTCCTTTTTCAGCCAGTCTTGCCACTAAACCTGATTTACCTAGTTGTGGCCGCGCTCTGAGTCTGTATTCTTTCTTGTGGTCTCAGGATGGTATATATACATTTCTATAACTCCTTGGGAATTGGGTCTTCATTCTTAGTGTCTCTTGTATACATGCTAAATAAATTTGTATGCCTTTTTTTCTATGTAAAAAATAACAACACCATCACTGGCCAGTTTCTATAACACAGAACAGTCTCAGTTCAGCTTCTTATTATTTCCTTCTCTTTATTCTGAGTATGTAATTTTTCTTAATGGCTTCTACTCAATCCTTTCTCAACAGAATCAATCAGGCAGGAGAAGGAAATAAAGGGTATTCAATTAGGAAAAGAGGAAGTCAAACTGTCCCTGTTTGCAGATGACATGATTGTATATCTAGAAAATCCCATTGTCTCAGCCCAAAATCTCCTTAAGCTGATTAGCAACTTCAGCAAAGTCTCAGGATACAAAATCAATGTACAAAAATCACAAACATTCTTGTACACCAATCACAGACAAACAGAGAGCCAAATCATGAGTGAACTCCCATTCACAATTGCTTCAAAGAGAATAAAATACCTAGGAATCCAACTTACAAGGGATGTGAAGGACCTCTTCAAGGAGAACTACAAACCACTGCTCAATGAAATCAAAGAGGATACAAACAAATGGAAGAACATTCCATGCTCATGGGTTGGAAGAATCAATATGGTGAAAATGGCCATACTGCCCAAAGTAATTTATAGATTCAATGCCATCCCCATCAAGCTACCAATGACTTTCTTCACAGAATTGGAAAAAACTACTTTAAAGTTCATATGGAACCAAAAAAGAGCCCGCATTGCCAAGTCAATCCTAAGCCAAAAGAACAAAGCTGGAGGCATCACGCTACCTGACTTTAAACTATACTACAAGGCTACAGTAACCAAAACAGCATGGTACTGGTACCACAACAGAGATATAGATCAATGGAACAGAACAGAGCCCTCAGAAATGATGCCGCATATCTACAACTATTTGATCTTTGACAAACCTGACAAAAACAAGAAATGGGGAAAGGATTCCCTATTTAATAAATGGTGCTGGGAAAACTGGCTAGCCATATGTAGAAAGCTGAAACTGGATCCCTTCCTTACACCTTATACAAAAATTAATTCAAGATGGATTAAAGACTTAAATGTTAGACCTAAAACCATTAAAATCCTACAAGAAAACCTAGGCAATACCATTCAGGCCATAGGCGTGGGCAAGGACTTCATGTCTAAAACACCAAAAGCAATGGCAACAAAAGCCAAAATCGACAAATGGGATCTCATTAAACTAAAGAGCTTCTGCACAGCAAAAGAAACTACCATCAGAGTGAACAGGCAACCTACAGAATGGGAGAAAATTTTTGCAACCTACTCATCTGACAAAGGGCTAATATCCAGAATCTACAATGAACTCAAACAAATTTACAAGAAAAAAACAAACAACCCCATCAAAAAGTGGGCAAAGGACATGAACAGACACTTCTCAAAAGAAGACATTTATGCAGCCAGAAAACACATGAAGAAATGCTCATCATCACTGGCCATCAGAGAAATGCAAATCAAAACCACAGTGAGATACCATCTCACACCAGTTAGAATGGCCATCATTAAAAAATCAGGAAACAACAGGTGCTGGAGAGGATGTGGAGAAATAGGAACACTTTTACACTGTTGGTGGGACTGTAAACTAGTTCAACCATTGTGGAAGTCAGTGTGGAGATTCCTCAGGGATCTCGAACTAGAAATACCATTTGACCCAGCCATCCCATTACTGGGTATATACCCAAAGGACTATAAATCATGCTGCTATAAAGACACATGCACACGTATGTTTATTGCGGCACTATTCACAATAGCAAAGACTTGGAACCAACCCAAATGTCCAACAACAACAGACTGGATTAAGAAAATGTGGCACATATACACCATGGAATACTATGCAGCCATAAAAAATGATGAGTTCGTGTCCTTTGTAGGGACATGGATGAAACTGGAAAACATCATTCTCAGTAAACTATCGCAAGGACAAAAAACCAAACACCGCATGTTCTCACTCATAGGTGGGAATTGAACAATGAGAACTCATGGACACAGGAAGGGGAACATCACATTCCGGGTACTGTTGTGGGGTGGGGGGTGGGGGGGGCGGGGACAGCATTAGGAGATATACCTAATGCTAAATGACGAGCTAATGGGTGCAGGAAATCAACATGGCACATGGATACATATGTAACAAACCTGCACATTGTGCACATGTACCCTAAAACCTAAAGTATAATAAAAAATTTAAAAAAAAGGCTATATGTCAGGCTGGGCGTGGTGGCTCACGCTTGTAATCCCAGCACTTTGGGAGGCCGAGGCGGGCAGATCACGAGGTCAGGAGATTGAGACCACGGTGAAACCCCGTCTCTACTAAAAATACAAAAAATTAGCTGGGCGTGGTGGCGGGCGCCTGTAGTCCCAGCTACTCGGAGAGGCTGAGGCAGGAGAATGGCGTGAACCCGGGAGGCAGAGTTTGCAGTGAGCCGAGATCGCGCCACTGCACTCCAGCCTGGGCGACAGAGCAAGACTCCGTCTCAAAAAAAAAAAAAAAAAAAAAAAGGCTATATGTCTACGGTGAAAAAAACAAACCCACTAAATTGAAGAAGAGCTGAACTAGTTGTCTTAAAGCTGATTAAAATAGAATGGCTAGTCTAATAGGTTTTAAAAAGCAATTGACTTTCATGATAAAAACTCTGAGTATACTAGGAATAGTGAAATTTCTCAACTTGATTGAAAAAAATCTACCAAAAAATCTATAGGTAATATACTTAATGGTCAGAAACTAGGTGCTTTTCTGCTAAGACAAAGAACAAGGCAAGGTAGGCTGAACTCACCACTCTTATTCAGCATCATATTGCAAGTAGTAGCTTAATACAATAAGGTAAGAAAAGGAAATAAATGGTATACAAATAGGGAAGGATGTAATAAAATTTTCTTTGTTCACAGGTGAATTGTCCACGTGTGTCCATAGACGCAGTGACTGTCTATATAGAAAATCCCAAAGAACAACAACAAAAAAAGCCTCCTGGAACTAATAAGCCATTAGAGTAAGGTTATAGACTGTAACATTAACACACAAAAATCAATTCTTTCCTATTGAACAGGAACAAATCATTGGAATTTGAAATTGAAAGTACAATGCTACTTATATTAGCACAAAAAATGAAATACTTAGGTATAAATCTAAGAATGTATGTATAAGATATGTAAGGAAAATGATAAGACTAATGAAAGAAATCAAAGAACTAAATAAAAGATATTTCATATTCACTTTAACAGAAATAAGCAGAATAAAGACTGTATTGTCAAGATGTCAGTTATTCCCCACTTATCTATAGATTCAATAAAATTATCTACAGATTCCACTCAAAATCCTAGCAAGTTGTTTTGTGGATAATGACAAACTAATTTTAAAGTTTATATGGAGAGGCTAAAGAGCCAGATAGCAATGATATTGAAAGAGAAAACAAAAGTTGAAGTGACTCTACTCAACTTTGGGACTTACTATAAACCTGTAGTAATCAAGACAGTGACAGTGTGGTACAGGTAAAAGAATGGACAGATAGATCAATAGAACAGAATAGACAGTTCTGAAATGGATCCACGTAAATGTACTTAACTGACTTTTGACAAAGGGGCAAATGCAACACAACAGAACAAAGGTAGTCTTTTCAATAAGTGGTGCTGGAATAGCTGGATATTCAGCTGGATATGCAAAAAGTGAATCTAGACATTGACCTTTCACCTCCCACAAAAAATAAGTGAAATTAACTCAAAGTGAACCACAGACTTAAATGTAAAATGCAAAACTATAAACGTCTTAGAAGATAACACAGAAAATAATCTAGATGACCTCGGATTTAGTGATGACTTTTTAGATACAACACTAAAGGCAAAATTCATGAAACAACAGATTGATTAGCGGAAAAATTGCTGCTCTGTGAAAGACACTGTTAAGAAATGAAAATGAAAGTCACAGGCTAGGAGAGAATATTTGCAAAAAACATATCTGATAATGAATTATTATCTAAAATATTTTTAAAAAACAAGAAAACAAACTCAATTTAAAAATGGGCCAAATACCATAATAGACATCTCACCAAAGAAGATATATAGATGAAAAATAGGCATATGAAAAGATCCTCCACATCATATGTGGTCAGGGAAATACATACTAAAATAACAATGAGATACTGCAATGCATCTGACAGAACAATCAAAATCCAGAACACTGATCACACCAAATGTTGATGAGGATGTGGAGCCACAGGAACTTTCATTTGTTGCTCATGGGAGTGAAAAATAATACAGCCATTTTCAAAAACAGTTTGGCAATTTGTTATAAAACTAAACATATTCTTGTAATATGATCCAGCAATTACACCCCTTGGTATTTATCTAAAGGAGTTGAAAACTCATTTCCACATGAAAACCTGCACAGGGATGTTTACAGCAGCTTCATTTATAATTGCTGAAATTTGAAGCAACCAAGATATCCTCAAATAGGTGAATAGATACACTGCAGTGCATCTAGATGATAGAATATTATTCAGCACCAACAAGAAATGAGCTATCAAGTCAGGAAAAGATATGGATGAAATTTAGATGCATATTACCAAGTAAAAGCAGCCAACGTGAAAAGGCTACATATTGTATGATTCCAACTATATGACATTATGGAAAAGTCAAACTACGGAGACAGTAAAAAAGTCAGTGGTTGCCAGGAGTTAGAAGAAAGAGAGGGAGTGGAGGATGAATAGGTGGAGCACAGGGGATTTCTAGGGCAATGAAACTATTCCGTATAATACTATGATGCTGGATACATGATATTACACATTTGATAAAACACATAGAACATAGAGTGAGCCCTAATGTAAATTATGGGACTTTAGTTAACAATAATATGATATTGTCATAATAAAAAATTGTAACAAGTACATCACACTAATGTAAGATATAGAAGAAACTATCTGGTGAGGGGTGTGAGAAGGAGACTAAGGGAGTATATGGGAAAGTATTCTCTGTACTTTTTGCTCAGTTTTTCTATAAACCTAAGATTGCTCTAAAAAACAAATCTTTTTTATTTTCTGAAATTGTCTTACTAAAAAGTTTCAGTTCTCATATGCCCTCCTTATGCTAGTCCTCTCACCAGAAATGAATGAATTCAAATGAATGAAGTTGCTCGCCTCCTCACTCAAAGTTAGCTTTAAATTCTCTCATCATTGCAAAGGTTTTCTTGATAAAAGAAAGGTACAGTATAGACTGTTGATGGATCTAAATTAACAATGCCCTACTATTATTTATAATAATAATAATAATACATCTATCTTAAACTAGCTAAAAATTAGCTGCAGCTATATATAGCTTGTCTTACCTTATTTATTTATTTTTAAACTACTACTTGGTTTGTTTGTTTGAGATGGAGTCTCGCTTCTGTTGCCCAGACTAGAGTGCAGTGGCACAATCTCTGCCCACTGCAAGCTCTGCCTCCTGAGTTCACGCCATTCTCCTGCCTCAGCCTCCTGAGTAGCTGGGACTATAGGTGCCCACCACCATGCCTGGCTAATTTTTTGTATTTTTAGTAGAGACAGGGTTTCACCGTGTTAGCCAGGATGGTCTCGATCTCCTGACCTCGTGATCCACTCACCTCGGCCTCCCAAAGTGCTAGGATTACAGGCGTGAGCTACCGCACCCAGCCTTAAACTACTTCTTAAAGGCATCAAGTATGCCTTCTACAAGGTCTGAGTACATTTCCTGCAGAATGATCTATGTCTACGACGACTTAACCCTTCTAGACAATCACTCTGAAAAGCAGCTGGAGAGCCCTCTGTACAAAGCCAGAGGACCTGGGTTGGTGGCTCAGTAACCAGCTGTGTGACCTTAGGTAGGACTTAATTTTCATTGCTTTAATTGCCCAGTTGGGATAATACTACTTGTCATTCATCACAGAGTCATTGTGAGGAGCATGTCAGATAATTGAGAAAGAGTTTTGTAACTTGTAAAGCACTCTGTACATATATGGAGTTTTCTATGTTGCCTTATCGGGGTGTTAGGAGACCTTAAAGCTCATAAATTGTAAATAAATACAAACAGAAGATAAAATCTTCCTATTAGTTTCACAGAAATGACCAAAACTGATTATAAACCCAACAAAGTAAGACTGAATTTTTGTTCCAGGAAATAGATTTATATGAACCTAAAAGAAACTCCAGGAAAAGGAAGACTGTGTATTTGGTGGTTTTCAAAACACTAGACCTTGGGAACTTTCCTGGCATTTCTTTAGGACTAACTCCGAGTTAGCACATGCACACACACACACACACACACACACACACACACACACTCAATGCCGCTTTGAACAAAAAATGAACTCACAAAAGGTAGCAATTAGAAATAATACTAATAATACAATGCTTTCACCTGAGCATAATTCATATAATCATTGGAAGAGAACTATTAACACTACACTTTCTTTGCACAGAAAAAGACCTGGGAAGGAACATGTCGAACTCTCACCAATGGTTACCTTTGGAGAATGGGCCTTGGGAAAAGGATATTTTTGCTTTTACTTCAATTCTGTGGCATTGTTAGAATTAAAAGAAATAATTGCACGTTATTTTTATTACTAAAACTAAACAAGAAGTGATAAAATACACATATATATGTATATTCCACATCAGGTCTTTGCTTGATTTATGCAGGGATTTTTGTAAAAGATGAATGCTAGCTTTGAAAATGTGTCATTCAGGTGAAAAGAGAAGAAAAAAGAGTTGGAGTCCAGTCAGAAAATTATGATGACTAAAATTCAGTGCTCCTAGGGAATTCACAGCATTGTAATCAAGAGATAAATAAATTGCTGAATTCAAAATGACAAGAAGTGAATAAGGTAGATGCTTACAAACTCTACTTATCATTTATGTTTGAATATGCCAGTAATAGAACCTGCCATGTAATGAGTACCTATGTGCAGGGTGCTCTATAGGCTTTGTTTTTATCCTGACAATAACCTGCAAGGTACATATCAGGAAGCCCAGGGTTATGTCATTTGTGAAAAGTCATACAACCAGGAAGTCAAGGAAAAGAAACTTCTCAAATTTAGATGTTTCTCGTTCTATGATTGACAACTTTCCAAATCACCACTGCCTTTTAAAAAGTTGGTTTCTTCCTTATTTAACCAGATCCTGTGGGCCATAGCTGTATTTAATTTTATTTTCCCTGGAAGTTATATTTAAAGTATTTTATATGATAAATCTATTCAGGGCTAACCATCATTTGTAGAACCTCAAGATAGCTGTAATGGTTAAACAAATAAAGCAATAGAAAATAACCATGTGATTGATTATAAAATCATTAAATCAGTTTTCATGAGACAGTTTAGGTCTTACCAGCCCTGGCAGTTCTACTTGCTGTTGGTAAAGGCAATATGCCATGACCTGTGGGTATCTCTGCATGATCTTACTAGGTATGCCAAGAATGCAAGGCCCTGACCATTCTTTGCTTGTGCCATTTTTTAGAGTTATTGCATAGGCAGCAAGCAACCTTGAGGGATAAGGTAATATCTCCACCCAACCAGAGTGGGCTTACTTCCCTAGCTATAGGAGCAGTGAGTTCCTCAAGTTCAGTGTTCCTCTCCTGTAATGCAACACCCTGGTGTACAGACATCCCCATGATGGGCCCACTCTGACGGCTCCGTAGGACTTAGGGCACATAGAGAACCAGTGCAAATGAACATAAGCTCTGATTACTGCTTTTGCTATGAATAATAAAATCTTTTGTCTCTGATCTAGAAGGCACATGTTTTTTTCTAGCATCCATGAAACGATAACAAGATAACTTGTTAGCTTGCAAGGAGAATAAAATCCTAGACCCTGCACAGTTCTTGATACCTGCTTGTGTTTTTACAGAGTATTTCCATTTTTAAGTCTATATCTGATTTCCTAGCTAGACTCTGCATCTTTCAAAAGCAGGAATTGGTCTGCTTTAAGACCAATCTTGAAATAGCCGTCAACTCATAGGTGCCTCATAAATGCTAGTTGAATGATCAAATGAGAGGGTGAATAAACTATAATAATCCCCTCCTAACCAAAAGAAAAATATAAAAAGCATAGTAGTCAATCTCTGTGTTGGTAAAGATCTCTGCCTCTAAATCTTTTTGGAGTTTTTATTAGTTATTTTATCCCTAGTTAGCAATAAAAATATGAAACTAGAGTCTTGAGATTAGTTGGAAGCAGACAGCAGGGTATGAAATACCCCTGGAAATAGCAATTTTGCTTCTTGAAGGCTGGATGGGATCTTCCCCCTAGTTGACCAGTATCATTGGTAGTGAGGCTGCCTTAAGGAAAAACTGAATCATGAGGGTTGGCCCTTCATGGGTGTGATGTTTGCATCACTTGCTCACTGCGTGGTAAGACAGATCCTGTATGGTAAAGGGAGCTTGTCTTTCACTTATATCCTGTAAGATGATTTAGTCACTCCCCTTTACTCTGTGATAAGAACAGATATCTCATCATCATTAGAAAGTGTTTAGACAAGATTATAAAGACAAGAAAACGAAATAGTAAATGTAAATATTGGTAAAGGGGGTATGCACATATCTCTCTTGTTGATGATAAAATTATATTTCTAGAAAAAAGAGACTCATAATTCTAGAATGAATACACAAGATGACATGATTTTCTCTACATTGGCAATGACCATCTAGAGCTAGAAATAAAAAAATAAGAAATAGAAAATAGATTCAAAATAAGAAAAATAATTTTAAAAACATAAGAACGAATTTAACAAAGAAGATACAGGTCTTACATGAATGAAATTAAACTGGGGTCACACTGAAAACTTTAAAATCTGAGAAGACACAAATTAAAAACATAAATTCTAAATGTGAGAGACTTGTTATTATAAAAATATTAATTGTCTCAAAATGAGTATGTGTATTTAATGCAATTAAAGTTAGAGTCCTAACTTTTGGAGGGTTTGAGGTTGAAGAAAAGAGTCAATGAAGTAATCTTAAATTTCATATGTGAGAGAAAATGTCTGACAACAGCTATGACAGTCACAAAGGCTAATTTCTTACTGCTTGAAATCTGTCAGGGAATTTTCTAACTGCTCTGTTTAGTTTCATTTAATGAACTCTCAGAACTGTCTGTGATAAATGCTGTCATCCTGAGTATACAGCTAGGTGAACTGAGATAAAGAACTGTTAAGTAACTTTAAGCCTGTATTCACTTTGACTCCAGAGGGTTGACTTACTTTTAACCAATTAACCATCAAGTTCATTGTCTCCAAGCTGGAGGGAGGAGAACTTGTCTTATAATATACTGAAATATACCATAAAGTCATTGTATCCAATAGTAATGATATATAACTAGATTAGCAGAGCATAATAGAGAGTTGTGGAATAAAATATTAAATAAGAAAATTAATATATGAAAAGGTGGTTTTTCAGTTCAGTGAAAAAGTGCTTATTTTTTAAAATCTTGCTTGTATAATTATCAGTCCACAAGTAAAAGTTGGATCTTTATATAAAGAATTCCATGTAGAAGGCCAGGCGCTGTGGCTCATGCCTGTAATCACAGCAGTTTGGGAGGCTGAGGTGGGCAGATCACGAGGTCAGGAGTTAAAAGACCAGTCTAACCAACACGGTGAAACCCCGTCTCTACTAAAAATACAAAAATTAGCCAGGTATGGTGGCATGCGCCTGTAATCCCAGCTATTCAGGAGGCTGATGCAGGAAACTCGCTTGAACCTGGGAGGCGGAGGTTGCAGTGAGCTGAGATCATGCCACTGCACTCCAGCCTGGGTGACAGAACAAGATTGTCTAAAAAAAAAAAAAGAAATTTTATTATTCACGTCTCTGCTTTCCAAATTTTATGTAATAGAAATCCCTTCATTTTAATGGTAGGAAATGGTCCATGGTGTGAATGCGCTACAGTTAAAAAAAAAAAAAAAGAATTATAAGTAGATTTTTAAAGATTTTAACTTTTAAAAACTCTTAGAGTTTCCAAGATGGCTGAATAGGAACAGCTCCGGTCTGCAGCTCCCAGCGTGATCAATGCAGAAGACAGTGATTTCTACATTTCCAGCGGAGGTACCTGATTCATCTCATTGGGACTGGTTGGACAGTGGGTGCAGCCCATGGAGGGTGAGCCAAAGCAGGGTGGGGCATCGCCTCACCCAGGAAGTGCAAGGGGTCGGGGGATTTCACTTTCCTAGCCAAGGGAAGCTGTGACAGACTGTACCTGGAAAATTGGGACACTCTCACCCAAATACTGCACTTTTTCAATGGTTTTAGCAACTGGCACACCAGGAGATTATATCCCACACCTGGCTCAGTGGGTCCCACACCCACAGAGCCTTGCTCACTGCTAGCACAGCAGTCTGAGATCCACCCACAAGGCAGCAGCCTGGCAGGGGAAGGAGCATCTCCCATTGCTAAGGCTTGAGAGGTAAACAAAGCGGCTGGGGAAGCTCGAACTGGGCAGATCCCACAATAGCTCTACAAGGCCTGCTGCCTCCGTAGACCCCACCTCTGGGGGCAGGGCACAGATGAACAAAAGGCAGCAGAAACTTCTGTAGACTTGAACAACCCTGTCTGACAGCTCTGAAGAGAGCAGTGGTTCTCCCAGCACAGTGTTTGAGCTCTGAGAACAGACAGACTGCCTCCTCAAGTGGATCCCTGACCCCCATGTAGCCTAACTGGGAGACACCAGTAGGGCTGACTGACACCTCGTACAGGTGGGTGCCCCTCTGGGATGAAGCTTCCAGAGGAAGGATCGGGCAGCAATATTTGCTGTTCTGCAATATTTGCTGTTCTGCAGCCTCCGCTGGTGATACCCAGGCAAACAGGGTCTGGAGTGGACCTCCAGCAAACTCTAACAGACTTGCAGCTGAGGGACCTGACTGTGAGAAGGAAAACTAACAAACAGAAAGGAATAGCATCAACATCAACAAAAAGGATATCCACATCAAAACCCCATCTATAGGTCACCAGCATCAAAGATCAAAGGTAGATAAAACCACAAAGTCAGGGAGAAACAAGAGCAGAAAAGCTGAGAATTCTAAAAATCAGAGTGCCTCTTCTCCTCCAAAGGATCACAGCTCCTTGCCAGCAACAGAACAAAGCTGGGTGGAGAAATGACTTTGACGAGCTGACAGAAGTAGGCTTCAGAAGGTCAGTAATAACAAACTTCTCCGAGCTAAAGGAGGATGTTCGAACCAATCGCAAGGAAGCTAAAAACCTTGAAAAAAGATTAGACGAATGGCTAACTTGAATAATGTGTAGAGAAGACCTTAAATGATCTGATGTTGCTGAAAACCATGGCATGGGAACTACATGAGGCATGCACAAGCTTCAATAGCTGATTCAATCAAGTGGAAGAAAGGGTAACAGTGATTGAAGATCAAATTAATGAAATAAAGTGAGAAGAGAAGTTTAGAGAAAAAAGAGTAAAAAGAAATGAACAAAGCCTCCAAGAAATATGTGACTATGTGAAAAGACCAAATCTACATTTGACTGGTGTGCCTGAAAGTGACAGGGAGAATGGAACCAAGTTGGAAAACACTCTTCAGGATATTATCCAGAAGAACTTTCCCAACCTAGTGAGGCAGGCCTACATTAAAATTCAGGAAATACAGGGAACGCCATAAAGATACTCCTTGAGAAGACCAAATCCAAGACACATAATTATCAGATTCACCAAAGTTGGAATGAAGGAAAAAATGTTAAGAGCAGCCAGAGAGAAAGATCGGGTTACCCACAAAGGGAAGCCCATCAGACTAACAGCAGATCTCTCAGCAGAAACTCTACAAGCCAGCCAAGAGAGTGGGGGCCAATACTCAACATTCCTAAAGAAAGAATTTTCAAGCCAGAATTTCATATCCAGCCAAACTAATTTTCATAAGTGAAGGAGAAATAAAATCTTTTACAGAGAAGCAAATGCTGAAAGATTTTGTCACTACCAGACCTGCCTTACAAGAGCTCCTGAAGGCAGCACTAAACATGGGAGGGAACAACTGGTACCAGCCAATGCAAAAACATGCCAAATTGTAAAGACCATTGATGGTAGGAAGAAACTGCATCAACTAATGGGCAAAATAACCAGCCAGCATCATAATGACAGGATCAAACTCACACATAACAATATTAACCTTAAATGTAAATGGGCTGAATGCCCCAGTTAAAAGACACAGACTGGCAAATTGGATAAAGAGTCAAGACCCTGGCCGGGCGCGGTGGCTCATGCTTGTAATCCCAGCACTTTGGGAGGCCGAGGCAGGCGGATCACAAGGTCAGGAGATCGAGACCACGGTGAAACCCCGTCTCTACTAAAAATACAAAAAATTAGCCGGGAGTGGTGGCGGGCGCCTGTAGTCCCAGCTACTCGGAGAGGCTGAGGCAGGAGAATGGCGTGAACCCGGGAGGCGGAGCTTGCAGTGAGAGGAGATTGCGCCACTGCACTCCAGCCTGGGTGAAAGAGCGAGACTCTGTCTCAAAAAAAAAAAAAAAAAAGAGTCAAGACCCATCAGTGTGCTATATTCAGAAGACCCATCTCATGTGCAGAGACACATATAGGCTCAAAATAAAGGGATGCAGGAAGATCTACGAAGCAAATGGAAAGCAAAAAAAAAAAAAAAAAAAAAAAAGTAGGGGTTGCAATCCTAGTCTCTGCTAAAACAGACTTCAAACCAACAAAGATCAAAAGAGACAAAGAAGGCCATCACATAATGGTAAAGGGATCAATTCAACAAGAGCTAACTATCCTAAACATATATGCACCCAATATAGGAGCACCCAGATTCATAAAGCAAGTCCTGAGAGACCTACAAAGAGACTTAGACTCCCACACAATAATAACTTTATTTTTAAAGTGGGAGACTTTAACACCCCACTGTCAATATTAGACAGATCAACGAGACAGAAGGTTAACAAGGATATCCAGGAACTGAACTCAGCTCTGCAACAAGCAGACCTAGTAGACATCTACAGAACTCTCCACCCCAAATCAACAGAATATACATTCTTCTCAGCACCACATCGCACTTATTCCAAAATTGACCATATAGTTGGAAGTAAAACATTCCTCAGCAAATGTAAAAGAACAGAAATCACAACAAACTATCTCTCAGACCACAGCGCAATCAAATTAGAACTCAGGATTAAGAAACTCACTCAAAACCGCACAACTACATGGAAACTGAACAACCTGCTCCTGAATGGACACTGGGTAAATAATGAAATGAATGCAGAAATAAAGATGTTCTTTGAAACCAATGAGAACAAAGACACAACATACCAGAATCTCTGGGACACATTTAAAGCAGTGTGTAGAGGGAAATTTATAGCACTAAATGTTCACAAGATAAAGCAGGAAAGATCTAAAATCGATACCCTAACATCACAATTAAAAGAACTAGAGAAGCAAGAGCAAACAAATTCAAAAGCTAGCAGAAGGCAAGAAATAACTAAGATCAGAGCAGACCTGAAGGAGATAGAGACAAAACAAAACAAAACAAAACAAAAAACAACCTTTCAAAAAATCAATGAATCCAGGAGCTGGTTTTTTGAAAAGATCAACAAAATTGATAGACCGCTATCACGATGAATATAGAATAAAAGAGAGAAGAATCAAACAAGGGCAATAAAAAATTATAAAGGGGATATCACCACCAATCCCACAGAAATACAAACTACCATCAGAGAATACTATAAACACCTCTACACAAATGAACTAGAAAATCTAGAAGAAATGGATAAATTCCTGGACACATACACCCTCCCAAGACTAAACCAGGAAGAAGTTGAATCCCTTAATAGACCAATAACAGGCTCTGAAATCAAGGAAATAATTAATAGCCTACCAACCAAAAAAAGCCCAGGACCAGACGGATTCATAGCCAAATTCTACCAGAGGTACAAAGAGGAGCTGGTAACATTCCTTCTGAAACTATTCCAATCAATAGAAAGAGAGGGAATCCTCCCTAATTCATTTTATGAGGCCAGCATCATCCTGATACCAAAGCCTGGCAGAGACACAACAAAAAAAGAGAATTTTAGACCAATATTTCTGATGAACATTGATGCGAAAATCCTCAATAAACTACTGGCAAACTGAATCCAGCAGTGCATCAAAAAGCTTATCCACCACGATCAAGTCAGCTTCATCCCTGGGAGGCAAGGCTGGTTCAACACACACAAATCAATAAACATAATCCATCACATAAACAGAACCAATGGCAAAAACCACATGACTATCTCAATAGATGCAGAAAAGGCCTTTGACAAAATTCCACAGCCCTTCATGTGAAAAACTCTCAATAAACTAGGTATTGATGGAATGTATCTCAAAATAATAAGAGCTATTTATGAAACACCCATAGCCAATATCATACTAAATAGGCAAAAACTGGAAGCATTCCCTTTGAAAACCAGCATGAGACAAGGATGCCCTCTCTCACCACTCCTATTCAACATAGTGTTGGAAGTTCTGGCCAGGACAATCAGGCAAGAGAAAGAAATAAAGGGGATTCAATTAGGAAAAGAGGAAGTCAAATTGTCCCTGTTTGCAGATAACATGATTGTATATTTAGAAAACCCCATTGTGTCAGCCCAAAATCTCCTTAAGCTGATAAGCAACTTCAGCAACATCTCAGGATACAAAATCAATGTGCAAAAATCACAAGCATTCCTATACACCAATAACAGACAGAGAGCCAAATCATGAGTGAACTCCCATTCCCAATTGCTACAAAGAGAATAAAATATCTAGGAATCCAACTTATGATGGATGTGAAGGACCTCTTCAAGGAAAAATACAAACCACTGCTCAATGAAATAAAAGAGAACACAAACAAATGGAAGAACATTCCATGCTCATGGATAGGAAGAATCAATATCATGAAAATGGCCATACTGCTCAAGATAATTTATAGATTCAATGCCATCCCCATCAAACTACCAATGACTTTTTTCAGAGAATTGGAAAAAACTACTTTAAAGTTCTTATGGAACCAAAAAAGAGCCCGCATTGCCAAGTCAATCCTAAGCAAAAAGAACAAAGCTGGAGGCATCACACTACCTGACTTCAAACTATACTACAAGGCTACAGTAACCAAAACAGCATAGTACTGGTACCAAAACAGAAAGATAGACAAATGGAACAGAACAGAGGCCTCAGAAATAACACCACACATCTACAACCATCTGATCTTTGACAAACCTCACAAAAACAACAAATGGGGAAAGGATTCCCTATTTAATAAATGGTGCTGGGAAAGCTGGCTAGCCATATGTAGAAAGCTGAAACTGGATCCCTTCCTTACACCTTACATAAAAATTAATTCAAGATGGATTAAAGACTCAAATGTTAGACCTAAAACCATAAAAACCCTAGAAGAAAACCTAGGCAATACCATTTAGGATATAGGCATGAGCAAGTACTTCATGACTAAAACACCAAAAGCAATGGCAACAAAAGCCAAAATAGACAAATGGGATCTAATTAAACTAAAGGCTTCAGCACAGCAAAAGACACTACCAAAGGAGTGAACAAGCAACCTACAGAATGGGAGAAAAGTTTTGCAATCTACCCATCTGACAAAGGGCTAATATCCAGAATCTATAAAGAACTTAAACAAATTTACAAGAAAAAAAAACCAACCAACCCCATCAAAAAGTGGGCAAAGGATATGAACAGACACTTCTCAAAAGAAGACATTTATGCAGCCAACAGACACACGAAAAAATGCTCATCATCACTAGTCATCAGAGAAATCCAAATCAAAACCACAATGAGATACCATCTTACGCCAGTTAGAATTGCAATCATTAAAAAGTCAGGAAACAACAGATGCTGGAGAGGATGTGGAGAAATAGGAGTGCTTTTACACTGTTGGTGGGACTGTAAACTAGTTCAACCATTGTGGAAGACAGTGTGGTGATTCCTCAAGGATCTAGAACTAGAAATACCATTTGACCCAGCGATCCCATTACTGGGTATATACCTAAAGGATTATAAATCACGCTACTATAAAGACACATGCACACGTATGTTTATTGTGGCACTATTCACAATAGCAAAAACTTGGAACCAACCCAAATGTCCATCAATGATAGACTGGAGTAAGAAAATGCGGCATATATATATATACCATGGAGTACTATGCAGCCATAAAAAGGATGAGTTCATGTACTTTGCAGGGACATGGATGAAGCTGGAAACCCTCATTCTGAGCAAACTATCACAAGGACAGAAAACCAAACACCACATGTTCTCATAGGTGGGAACTGAACAATGAGAACACTTGGACACAGGGCTGGGAACATCACACATGGGGGCCGGTCTTGGGGTGGGGGCCAGGGGGAGGGATAGCATTAGGAGAAATACCTAATGTAAATGACGAGTTAATGGGTGCAGCAAGCCAACATGGCATATATATACCTATGTAACAAACCTGCACGTTGTGCACATGTACCCTAGAACTTAAAGTATAATTTAAAAATAAAATCTTAAAATAGAATTTAGGAGAACAAAACATCTAAGAGTCGAGGAGATCTTTTAAGCCAGGATAGAATCCCTAGAAACTATACAAAAAAGATGCACTTTCACTACATTTAAATATTTTTGTGTGGAAAAAGATGTCATAAAGCCTAAAGACATATGATAGATTAGGAGAACATTAGTAATTCATAAGAAAGAATTATTAATATATAAAATATTCTTTTAAGTAATATTTTTAATGTAGATAACAGCCCTTTGAAATTGATTTAAAATGCCCGATAGAAGGAAGTGAATGGGAAATTCACAAAAGAATACATCCAAATGGCCAATAAATGTGGGAAAGGATGCCCCACCTCCCAAATAGTTAGGAAAAAAACAAATTTAAAATAAAGAGAGAGTATTTCCCAAAAAGTCAGGTTGACAAAAATAAAAAAAAGATAATATCTATTGTTAATGAAGATATGGGATGAGGGTCCTCATACACTTTGCTGATGGAAATGTGAATTTTACAACCTATTAGGAAAGAAATCTCAAGATATCAGAATTTGAAATGCTTATATTTTGACTAGCAAGTCCATGTCTAGGAATCCATCCAATAAAAATAAAAGTGCTGGCCCATAATAATATATGTACAAGATTGTTTGTTTCAATACTGTTTATAGTGGAGAACCAGAAGTAAAGTAATTTCTCATCTAACAGGGATGGTTCAATAAACTGTAACACATTTCCTACCATTAAAATGGAGGGATTTCTGTTATGTAAAATTTGGAAAGCAGAGACATGAATAATAAAATTTCATTTTTGTAAATGACAAAATATTTCATCATTTACAAAATTTCATAAACAACACACATGTACACATTATATTTTTAAAAATATACACAAATTATATCTTTTCCTTTTTTTCCATTTTTATTTAATTAGGTAAACATAGATACACATATGGAAAGGTTCACACTTGACTGTTAATATGGATGTCTTTGAAGGTAGTTGTGTGGATGGAGGTAAGGAAAAAAGAAGTGGGATAAAAAGGAGTTTGTAATTAAAAAGGTACATGTATATTATGATCTACTTTATGGAAAATTACATAAGTGTATATGCAGTAAAAGTATGAAAAGATGGTGACCAAAATGTTAATAGTGGTTATCTTATTTCAGTGGAATTTCAGGGGATTTTTTTTCTTTCTTCTTAGACTTTTCATTATCATTTGACTTTTTACAAAGATTTGCATTATTTAAGCAATCAGAAAGAAATTATAAAGCTATTTTCATCATAACAAAAATTCCATGGGTAAAAAATTTTTAATTAATTTACATAATGTGCAAAAATTAGAAAATTAGAACTCCTAAAGCAAGAAGTGGAAAAATTATTCCAATCTGAAGAAATAAAACCATTCTCTGATGACTGCTGACATTTACGAAGCAACCCTCAAAGTGTCCCTGTACATTTTCCATGGAACAAAAATCTGAAGTCTATTTGAACTATGTGGCGGAAGTATTAATACCGTCCAACTACTGAGAGAAATGGAAACTGAAGGGATTGCTAATAGCTCGTAAATAATAGGTTAGCGCCTAAATGACCTGTAAGTCAACTGTGGGCCATGAGGATGGCCCAGAACCACTTCCAAAACTGTGAATCCTGGATTTGACTTGCAGGTACACAGAGTCATACCGCAAAGTAGTCTTTGGGCTGGTCTGAAATGCAAATCACTAACATGTTTATATTTAAAATGACCTTTCCTTTCAGGGCCATTCTGGAAAAGATGCTAACACCTATAGGTGAGATTTGTTCCCCAAGCATCAGAGCCTTTTCTGCTTACTGGTTTTGGCTTCCATGACTATTTCTACGTCCAGCTTCCAGCAAAATGTATTTGTCTCATCCCCTCAGTACCTTGCTCATTTGGAGCTAATTAGTCGGGTATATCGACCTCTTTCTCCTATCATCTTGGATAAAAATCATATTTATATATTTGATTATATAAATATGTAAATTTTCATATTCACACATAAATTTTTATATTCATATTATATAAAATATATGTGACTTTATATATTTTATAACCTCTGGGCTGATAATGGACTTGACACCCTGAATCAGCAGCATGTCAACAGGCCTTTGTGGTGACATGGTTTACCCAGAAAAATGGACTGGAAAGTCCTCAGGACTGGAGGTCCGAAGTCAAGGGTTTTAGACCATGTACTGTCATTAACTATGACATTTTTTTAAGCCACTTTTACCTCTTTTAGCTTTGACTTCCACTCCTATCAAATCTCCACCCTGCCTTTTTCTCCTAAGGGGTGAGAAACAAGTGGGATGTTCTTAAGATCATAATCATTAAATAAAGGTCAATTATATTTTTCTCTGATTGCGGAAGTAAAAATGTTCTTTGCAGAAAAAATTTTAAATGCAAAATCACTAAGATTGATAAAAATAACTAAGAAAAAATCACCCATAATCACAAGATCTGGAGATAACTGATGTTAACATTTTTATATGGACCCATTTGGTTTATTATCTCTGTGTGCATTTTTATAAACACTTATGTACACTTTAAAAATAAAATTCAGAGCATACTTGATGTATCATTATGTATCTGCTTTTTCATTTAATTGGTAATTAATACTTCAATGTCATTAAAATTTGTTCAACAACACTATTTTATTTTATTTTGTTTAAAAGGAATAAAAGAACAGCCACTCCATAAGCCAACAATATTTTAGCCCTAGTCTAATTTAATAAATTATCCACTGTTGATGTTTAGATTACTTATAATTTTTTTTGCCATCAAAATGCGATGACATATTCTTGGTTAAACCAACCTCATTAAATTAGAGCATTTACATCTCATTCATTTATGGTTTTCATATTTGATGTCAGAAAACTGAGAAATGTGTTAAAGTGTCCTACTACTGGTCATTTCTTTTTGTATTCATAATTTTTACTTGATATGTTGAGTTAATATTACTTGGTACATACTGACCCATGAGTGTTCACTTGAAATTGTCACTTTATAGTATTACAATATTTGTTCTGGTTATTGCTTTTGGGCTGGAATTTGACATTATCTAACAACCTCATAGTTATGAGCATTAACTGAGATACGACATGTCCTTAGGACTAAATTAATGTCAGCTATTGTATCTCATTTCTACTTTATTATTATGTCATTATTACATAACATATAGTGACCATATTTTCTTTTTGTCTTCATTAGTTTGATATATCTTTGCCCAACCTTTTTTTTTTTTTTGAACTCTTCTAATACCTCATTTTAGTTGGTTAGTTAGGTGGTTAATTAGGTGGTTGAATTCTGTTTTAATTTTAACCCATTTATGCCTGAGGTTGCAATTTTTTGAATTTTGGCAATCAGACATTGGCGATGACCTTTAGCAGCAGGATATAAATAACTCCCACATGCCTACCGTTCCAATAATGGAACACTAGGCATAAATGGGCTATGTGAGAATTTTCTTATTTTTAACAAGAGCACTAATCCACTCACGTGCATTGCTATATTTAATTTAGTTTTACTTTGTCATTTTTTATTATTATTTTCTTTGCTTGTCCTCTGCTATATAGTCTATTCCTCTTTTGCTCTTCTCTACTATTTTTGAAGGTATTTATATAGTTGTTCATGCTTATAG
The DNA here is from genome assembly GCF_009828535.3 of Hylobates moloch. NCBI lineage: Eukaryota > Metazoa > Chordata > Mammalia > Primates > Hylobatidae > Hylobates > Hylobates moloch. The sequence goes on along the minus strand of NW_026652276.1, from coordinate 51,220,303 downwards.
CAATTACCATTGAATTTATCAAAAGTATTTTTGCTCCCAGTGGTTCACAACCTTGTTTTTATCACAACCACCAGGTAGATAACCTCACATTCACTACAAGCTCCTCCCACTGTGGGCTACTGAGCTCTGCTTTATGCACAATTCCCACTTGCACTATCTCCAATTTCACCATTTTCACTTGCACCAATCACAATCCACAATGAATGCATGAAACTGCCATTGAAACCTAATTTTTGTTGTCTGGAGTAAAAGTTAAGCTTTTGAAATTTCCATGTCAAGATAAGGACTTTAACATACTTTAATTGAATCTCTCAAGTCGACAGTGACAGGCTTTCTTTGTTAACTCAGGAAAGTCTTCTAAAATATTCTTTCAGTTGTCATTTTTGTCCCTTCCATTTGCTTTTGTCTCCATCAATTATCTGTGTGTTGGCGCTTCTGTATCTCATTTCCATATACTATTTTCTTTCATATCACTACATGATGTGCTTTAACTGTGACATCCATGTATCATCCATGTTCCATGGTATCAACTATGCCCAACATGGATTTAATTCTATTCCTGTTTCTTTCTTTCTCACCATAGAATCCTTTCCTATCCTAGTCACAACCTCTCTCTTTTCATATCATTCTTTACAATTTTTCATTTTAACCCATTTTCTCCTTTTAGGTTTCTGCTCCTATTTTAAACACATGGTTTCCTGGAAAGCCTTCATAAGATGGAGTAGATCATTTTCAAAAGTATGTTGGTTCTTCTCATTTTTAAGATATGTTTGCCAGTCTCTTGTTATGTGGAATTTTTTTTAGGTCCCAGGCATGTGTCTTTAAGCAATGTTTCGTTGGAGGAAAGTGGGGTTGACTTCCTGACTTAGTTTTACTTGCCTGATATTGACGTAGATTTCACTCATGTTCTGGCACTTAAATTCCCAGTAATCTTAGGCTTTAATGCTGTGTGTGTTTGCCTTTTTGTCTTCTTATGTATTGTATCTAAAAGTCTGGAGAAATTTTTACATCCAATTATAAACCTGAAGTCCTTACTACCAAAGTCAAGAGCATGAATTCCAGGCACTGTGGCAGAAAAAGGATATCTTCAGGGAGCTAAATCTCTTATCAGAATCCATAAAAGCAAATTTAAAAGTCCAAATTCTCTTAATCATAGAGTTGGTCCTATTTCAAGGTGAAGCATAATTTAATTTTTAAAAAATGGTAGTCATTATTATGGTTACCAAGAAAAACAAATTAGATTTTAATATATGGTGTCCTCTTCATTCTTATGAGAATTAAATAAAAAGAATATACAAGTATTTTCCCTATTTCAACATACAACACAGTTTGTGGTTTTCTACATTTCCCTTTTTCATATTATTTTAATTCTTTGACTTTTAAAAAGTCTCATTGAGCTACTAATATCTTTAATGTCTATTATTCTCTATTTTAACTTGAAGGAAATTGCTCAGACAATGGGACATCTACAGTTTTTTCCCTAGCTTATCTACATTTATCATCATCCTGGTCTTTAAAAATAGATGTAGCTTCATTTGCACATTTCTGATGAGCAACCAAGGTTTGAGACTATGAGTAATAGGTTGCTAAGTTTTCTAGGTATCAAGGCCTTTGTGATAGCTTTTTGATGTAAAATACTAAAGAAATAACCATATAATCCCCATTTTGTGAAAAAATATATCTATTCATCTCTAATACATTTAAAAAGACAAGAAAAAATATACTAAAGTATCAACAGTGGTTGCAAATCTGGATGATAGAATTATGGATAATTTTTTTTTCTTTTTGTCCTTCTTCATTTTCCAAATTTCTTATAATTAATTTGCATTACTCATATAATTTTTAAAAACACTCTTTTTTAACTGAACAAAGCTTTGATAATAAAGAAGTTAAACTAATGAATTAGTTTTTCCCATGTTTAGTTCTCCCCATGTTTAGTTCTCACTAACATTTATTTTCTAGAAGATGAGGTAATATTGTAGATAAAAAGTTTTAGAATCAGTGTTCATTTTTTGTTCAATTACCAAAAAGATTAAAATCACAATAGGTATATGTGAAGAAGATTTTGCCATACAGACTCACACTGTGTTTTTAAATTTGAAGATTTAATAGACCAGAAAACTGCCATAGAAGTCTTTGAAGCTGAAATAAAATTGTCAACTTTTGATTTTGCTAAATAAGTATACATTAAATAAAGCTCCACAACCACCATATACATCATCATCATTTTATAAAACATAAAACACTCCTCCCTATATGATTTGAAAGGGTATGTATTGTCAAATAATAAAGAATGATCCTTTAAAGGGAATTTTGACTTTGCAAAAATTCTCTCTATTACTCTTTTATTTTGCTGCCAACTGGTAAAAACTTTATTAAGGATGGGTCCTGGCTGGAGTTTGAGACCTTCTGGACTAAGACTGAGACCACCTGGTGCTTGAGCAGAAAAAAGTCCCAATGGCCCATCTTATCTGGCCCCACAGAGACAGGGTAACTGTTGGAATAGGGGCAGCTGTTTAAAAAGGAAAGGTACAATCAGACTTGGCATTATTTTCAGGGAGAAGGCCTGTTATACCCAAGGCTTTTTAGATTCATCACAGGTTCTATGGATAAAAATACAAAATAAAAGACATATTTAAATCCCCATATAAATATAACATCGTGGGAAAATAGTTTTCAAAGTCTAACACTGTGATAGATAACTAGCTGGAATCCAACTCTTCTCACCCCTTGTACCACTACCCTCCTTTGTAGCCTGGCTTATCACCATCTTCCTCATTCCCTGCTTTTGCCCTCGCTCACCAGAAGGTTACTCTCGACATGGCAGCCAGGGTGATCCTGCTGAAATCCAAGATGAATCATGCCATTCCTCTACCCAAAACCTTCCAAAGGCTTCTCATTTCAAAATAAAAGCCAAAGCCTTTACATTGTTCTACCCACACCAAATTCATGAAGGGATGACACATACAGTATGCAACGTATGCATGTTTGCCTGTTCATTTTAAAAAGGTGGCTTTACAGCTATAGACTCCTCTCTCCTGATTGATTACGAGTACATCAGATTATTTTAAACAGTATTATTTGTCTTTTACATTATATTGTCTTTCAGATTACTCAAACCCATATCCACCGTATAAAATACATAAAACACAGCAAAAGCATAAGTAGAAAAATAAAAAGCCAGTCTTCATTTTACCCACTAAAGCATTGGTAACATTTTAATATATTTCCTTCCAGTTTTAAAATTTTGAAATCAGGATAAAGTTTGTATTCCATAGTTTTCACTTAAGGTATTTCCACATCATTAGTCTTCAAAAACACAATGTTGAATAAATGCATGGTACTGAATTATCTGGCTTGGTCAAATGAACCCATGAAGTCATTTCTCTGACATGGACAGTTAGGTAGTTCCTGATTTCTAAGTATAGTATTTAATTATCCTCGCCGATGGATATGAACAGAAAATAAATAACCCCAAGTTCTGGAGCGTGTTGGCATCAGCACAGGGGCCTTGTGGAGGATCTGAGATTGTGGGTGCCTCACGGGGATTTGCTGTGAAGACGACAGGGGAAAGAGCAGGGGCTGAAGAGGGACCTTGTGGTGGCTTTTCTGTTACTAAGGAATTTTGGTCAGGTCATTACCGCCTCAGCTGAATCATCAGTAATATTAAGAGTTGAATTAAATGTCATTAGAATTCCTTCTCTATTTTTCTGTTCTGTTGTCAGCCTATCTCATGCTAAAAATAGCCATCCATCAGAATACAGATGTTACAAAAGAAACCGTAACCCTTGGGATCTCATTTGTGCTTTTGTGGCTTTTTTGGCAAATAAATCACTAGGTACTTGGAACTTTTCAAACCTGGCAGAAGACAAATCAAAACACATGCCTAATTCTGTTTAAGTTGTAGTGTCTGCGTAGAAAAAAAAAAAAAAAATTAGGCCGGGCACGGTGGCTCATGCCTGTAATTCCAGCACTTTGGAATGCTGAGGCGAGTAGATCACCGGAGGTAAAGAGTTCGAGTCTGGCCAACATGGTGAAATCCCATCTCTACTAAAAATACAAAAAATTAGCCGGGCATGGTGGCACATGCCTGTAGTCCCAGCTACTTGGGAGGCTGAGGCAGGAGAATCACTTGAACCTGGGAGGCGGAGGTTGCAGACGGCACCACTGCACTCCAGCCTGGGCGACAGAGTGAGACTCCATCTCAAAAATAAAATAAAATAAAATAAAAGGTACTCAATTTGAATAGCTCTCTGGGGAAAAATGTGCATGAGTCAATAAATCATTTTAGAAAAAGTGAACATACAGCCTTCAGGGACAGAGGAAGACTGCACAACCCTGTAAGAGTGAGACCTATTAGAATTAGGGCAGATCCTGTTGTCAGGAATCTTATAGTATGTGGAGAAAAGCTGTTTTCATAAGGTAATATTTCTGTAATACTCTAGGTGAGAAGGATACTGTAAAGTAAATTGAGCAAGAATGTTGCTGTCTGGGGAGGTGAGATATTGTATGTTTGGTGATACATTTGGATTGTCAGTCAAGTGATATTTGGACTTGATAGACACGTATGAAATTCAAGTACTCTACACATTAATGTCAGCAGTAGAAACGTATGGTTGCATGAAATGAAATATAGATGTTTCTTACACAGTGTCCAGTGAGATTAGTAAGATGAAAAATGGTTAAAAGCTTCAGGGTTTGAGCTGTCTTGTTTTGTGAGGTCTTTGGTATGATAGTAGTCATTTTATCCCCAGGGTCAAACCTAGCATGCTGACCTCAATATGTACTCGAAGCATGTTTACTGACTGAAATCCAGAGTCCATCTTTATTTCTTCCTTACAATTTTCCTGCCTGTTAACAATCTTAAAGAAAAATATTTATAAAATAACATTTATTGAGCACTTTCTGAGTGTCAGGCACCACGCTAAACTCTTAATTGAATTGTCATTTGGTCCCCACAACGGCCCTATAGTCATGGGCATAATACTATTACTATCCCCATTTTACACAGAAGATAAAGAGAGCAAGGTGCAGGGGAGTCTGGGGTTATGTAACTTGCCCAAAATCATGTTGCTAATAAATCTGAGGCAGGGTTTTAACCCCAGGTATCTGATCTGTAGACCTATGTACAGTTAAACATTATGCTATTACCCTTAAATTCTGTGTCCATCTTTTGGTTTTGATACAGTGTTTTGTTCGTAGGGTTAGCAAATATGGTGTCAGTTTACAGGCCAAGTGAAAACATTCAGGACATAATTTATTTTTTCAACCCAGATTACTACCATACCTTCCTGATGTCCTAACGTATGGTCACAGGAAGAGAATCTCGATGATAGCTTTAGTTTTTCAGCAAGTATTTATTATGTGAAGAAGTCCCAACATTTCTACAGGATGAAGGGCCCGAAGTTTCTATAGAACATTTCTTTCATTGATGCCCATATTTTACAAAATGGAGTAATTTTCATGATCTCTGAAAACTATTATTATAATCCTTGAAGCACACCAAGGATGAAATAAAGACATTATCCATTGTTGGCCGGGTGCGGTGGCTCACGCCTGTAATCCCAACACTTTGGGAGGCCTAGGCGGGTGGATCACCTGAGGTCAGGAGTTCAAGACCAGCCAGGTCAACATGGCAAAACCTCATCTCTACTAAAAATAGAAAAATTTGCCAGACATGGTAGCAGGCATCTGTAATCCCAGCTACTTGGGATGCTGAGACAGGAGAATCTGTTGAACCCGGGAAGTAGAGGTTACAGTGAGCTGAGATTTCGCCACTACGCTCCAGCCTGGGTGACAGATTGAAACTCTATCTCAAAAAAAAAAAAAAAAAAAAAAAAGACATTATCGTTGTTTACCTTACACAGAAGTAACAGAAAATAAGAGAACTTAGTGAGAAAAAAGTAAACATTGTAACTATAAACTTAATGATAGTGATAGTCTTGTTCATTAAAGATGAACATCCTTTTGAAAACAGATTCTTTCACTTGCACATATGGTGCAATGAGAAACAGATTCAGAAACTGACTTTGAAGTGTTCAGGACAAATAAGTCAAACATGAAATGAAGAGGAGGTGGTGGTGGGGGAAGAAGAAAAGGGACAGGTGAAACATTGCTTATTTCACTTCAGCACTTCATGCATGCAAGTTATACAGAGCTTAAAAGCAGATGGATTTTTCTTACTTAGAAAAGGAAACCTTTTGGTCAACATCAGCAAAACGGCGATGAATAGGTTAAAAGGAGAAAACAAGTGCATGCTCTGGGACCGTGATTCTGTGGTTGGGCCTGACAGATTTAAACCAGCTAAAAGGTCACAGCCAAAATAAGTGCTATTCACTAATGGAAACCCCCCTAAATTTCTAAAACACTGTGTACATGCCCTGCAAAATTTGATAAAGATTCACTAACAAAATAGTTTTTCTTAATTGAATTTTCCATGTCTACTACACTTTCTGAAAAATAAAACTGTTTATGTGACAAACCTTTTTTCCACTTGGCAAAAACAGAAGGCTCTTGGTTTCTACTGGAAAAATTACAAATTATTAGCTTTATTTACTTTCCTATTTATCAAAGGCACTTGCCAACTATCTGAATTGTTCACACACCTGTAAGGATTAGCAATGCACTAGTAAGTGTGTCTGCTACTGAGAAGAGAAGCAGTTTAGATGTTTGTTGAGTGCTTTCACTGATTTCTTGTGGGTCACACAGCATCACTAGGAGGCAGGGGGAATTATCTCCATTTCTACAAGCGAAAAACAGAGGCCAAAAGGAAATTCTATTCATTTTGATGAAAAATCTCTCAACTTTTCAAAGAAACTTATAAAATATAATGACAGGTGTTTTTTTTTTTTTTTTTTTTTTTTTTTTTTTAAAGACAAGGCCGGGGGGGGGAGCCAGAGTGATGAGTTCCATTTGTATAGCTAAGAAGAGAATGTCTCCTTCAGGCATTCACTCAGCAAATATCTACTGAACACCTACTATATCCAAGGCTCTGTGTTTGGTTTGTCTATTCCCACTCTTATCTCATGTAGTCTCCCTTCAAATAATTCAGAAACATAGATGCTAGGAATTCACCAGTTCACACATGGGAAAATTGAGGATTTGTGAAATGAGGTGGCTTTGTTGGGGTCATACGCCTTGTTAAAGGCTAACCTGGAACTCAAACCAGGTCAAAGCCCCTCCAGGAGGCTTTCAATAGCATAGGGAGAAGTTTAAATATTTTAATGATCCTTCTTTAATGTTTTAGCTTGCATTAGATTTCTCTTATTCCAGTGGTACTTAGAATGTTTTCATTCTATTATTTCCCATGTCTATCCCTCAAAATGAATCCCACTGTTGGTTTTATATGATCATTTTTTAACTCAACATGGTCAATTTTGTAAGCACTTCAAGTCTCCAAGGGTCCCATGATGGGGCTCCCTGGCAACTGCTTTGGGCAACTCACAACTGCAGGGTCCTTGGTTTACTAATTACCTCCTTTGAGGGAATATCAACGCTCTAGCTAGTCTAAACAGTCCCTTAAGGCTGTTAGGTTTCCCAGGGGCCCCCATTCATTGAGAAAGGCCACAATATGCAAACTCCTGGTTTCCAATATGAGTTGTCACCTCCCACCTAGGATCCAACCACTGCACCTTCCACGGGGCCCTGCATCAGATGCTGGCTGCACAGCAGCCTCAACCACTTGAGGAAACACTACTTGATGTCCCTATGGAAACATGACCACAAAACCATTCCTCAGTCTGCACAAACATAGATTTGTGTTGATGCCAGTGCTAGGAAGAAAAGGTCTTCTTCAGGACTTTATTCAACAATATTCAGGTTTCAGCTATGTGTCTGGTTCTGTGATCGGTGTTGGGAAGCATATGAAAGTTCCCAGGGAGGCTAAAGTCTTCAAAATAAGGGACATGGGAGGAGCTAGCGCTGGGGAATAACATTTATAAATGCCTTCTATATGCCCTGTGCTCACATATATCATCTCATTCAAAGCCTACTGTAGGCCTTCAAGATAGCTATTGTTCCTATTTTACGGGCAGGGAAATGGGCTGAGGGAAGCCGGACTCTAGCCTATCTGACATCCACAGGTATCTCTAATACACCATTTGGAGCTGGGTGTCATATTAATTCCAATCTGAGTCTGAAAAAGACTTTTCTTTTGTCTTTCTTTAAAGTGCTTTTTGTTTCATGGTATACATGTGTCCAAGGTGGGGAATTTATTGGCCACTTATAACTGTATTGCCAAGGAGAAAATGCATGAATTTCAGTTGATACAACTAAAGTACTGTATCACTGAGTTTCTAAAATTTATAGCACTACATTGAATTATATTTTATTTTTTAATTTTTTTTTTTTGAGACCAAGTCTCCCTTTGTCATCCAGGCTGGAGTGCAGTGGCACAGTCTCGGCTCACTGCCACCTCTGCCTCCTGGGTTCAAGCGATTCATTCCCCTGCCTCAGCCTCCTGAGTTGCTGGGATTACAGGCGGGTGCCACCAGGCCCAGCGAATTTTTTTGTATTTTTAGTAGAGACGAAGTTTCACCATGTTGCCCAGGCTGGTCTTGAACTCCTGAGCTCAGGCGATCCACTTGCTTTGGCTTCCCAAAGTGATAGGATTACAGGCGTGAGCCACCACGGCCAGTGAATTATATTTTAAATATAAAATTTCAAATGTAGAATATTACATATAAAAAGCAAAAATATAGATTTTATATGCATGCATGCAAGAGTCAGGTTTCAAAATTAATTTAAGACAGGAGTGATGTCATATCTGGGGGACAATGCCTTATCCTTTTTCTCTCTTCTGCTTAACTTCTTATCCCATTCTTTTTCAATTTAGAGATATAGTTAACATTTTAGGAAGACACGCATAACAAGTTTTAAAGTAAATATAAATTAAGAAGCAGAATATTAACAATTTAAGAATATAATTTGCTTTTTCAGTTCTTGAATATTTCAGAGTATAACTTTTTTTCAAATGATCATAAACAAACAAGCTGTAGTATATCCTTACAATGGAACACTACTCAGTAATAAAAAGAAATGAACACTTGATTCATGCAAAAATGTGGATGAATCTTGAAATAATTATGCAGAGTGGAAGAAGCCAGTTAAAAAGAAGTGCATGGGGCCGAGTGTGATGGCTCATGCCTGTAATCCCAACACTTTGGGAGGCTGAGGCATGAAGATCTTTTGAAGCTAGGAGTTAGAAACCAGCCTGGGCAACATAGTAAGACCCCATCTCTACGAAAATTAAAAATAAATAGAAAATTAGCCAGGAATGGTGGTGCTTGCCTGTAGTGCCAGCTCTCAAGAGGCTGAATGGGAGGAGTGCTTGAACCCAGGAGTTTGAGGCTGCAGTGAGCTCTGATTGCATTACTGCATTCAAGCCTGAGCAAGAGAGAAAGACCCTATCTGTTAGAAAAAAAGAAAGGAGTGCATACTGTATGATTCTAATTAGATTGAACTCTAGAAAATGCACCCTAATCTATAGTGAACAATAGCAGATCAATGGCTGCCTGGGGCTGGCAGACAGAGCACGGAGAGGTAGGAGGGAGGGATTAGGAAGGCACATGAGGAAACTTTCAAGGGTGCTGGATATTTTTATTATCTTGATTGTGATAATGGTTTCATGGGTGTATACTTATGTCAAAACTTGTCAGATTGTACACTTTAAATATGTATTTATTGTATGTCATTATACCTCTGTAAGGTTGTTAGAAATTATCATAAACTACATGTTTTTGGAGAAATATAAAGACAAAATTTGGAGAAATTACCTACATGTATGTAATATTTGGGGCATAGACTCTGGATTCGAAAAAAACCAAATCATATCCAAATTCTCTTATTTCCTAGCTATGTGACCTTGGGCAACAGTGTGACCTTTCCAAGCCTCAGTTCCCTCATCTGTAAAATGGGGGAAATAACATTACATACCTGCCAGGATTGTTGTGAGAATATAATGAGGTAATGAAAGTAGCACTGTGTACCAGTGTATCTAGAAGTAAATGGTCATCATTGTTCTAAGCTGCATATATGGAAATGGATGAATACATATGGGTATATGTATGCATATATATTTTTTACTAAAACATGTTCTGTGGCACAATCTATATGTAGTATAGGATAGTGATGAAACCAAAAGAAGCAATGAATCAATCTAAGAAAAAGGAAGCTACTGTTATTACTTTCCCAAGTATGATCTCATTTTTGACAACTTTGTGAGGTGTTATTATTACTCCGTTTCTGCAGTGAGGAACACTGAAGCCTAGGGAGGGGAAGGTCGCCCAGTTACAAATGGTGGATGTGGAAGCAGAACAATGACGCTCTGTCTTCAAGTCTAGAGCTCTTTGGACAAACTATAGAAGGAAAATTCAGGATAATTTCTTGAAAGCAATAATTATTCTGTGACTCAGAATTAAACATACAATATTCAGTCCTATAATAGAGCAAATATATTAAGAAAAAGAAGCCCTGCACTGTACTACCGGTTCACTCTGCTCCCTAGCAGGAAGGGCATTCCCATAGCTCTCTGCTGTTCTTGCCCATCTGGGAATACTCACATGAGCAGGACAAGTGGACCCATCAGTTTTGCTGGTCTAAGCTCCCCATGTCTCATTGCTTTCCTGCCTCTGTGTCTTTGCCTACATGGTGTTGCCCACTTGTAACACCTGCTCACACCTTTGCTTATGAAGATCCTGTCCATAAAATTACAGCCAGTGCTGGCAGACATTACTAGTGCCACTCATTCATTTGTTCCACAAATTTGTACTGAACAGCAATTATTGCCAGGCACTGATCTGACTGCTGTGAGTAATTGCACCGAACAAGCATTATCTCTCCTATTTTTTCCTTCTTTGCATCTGAACTTGTCTCTTAGTACCTATATTACAGTTGTTCCTTTGATCTTGAGAGCTCCAACAGGGTTACAGTTCAGAGCTTGGACACAGGAGAAGGCACTTTTTCAAATTTATTGGATTGAAGAGAAGAAAAAGTGCTGCATTTGACAGAATGAAACAGAATTGGATATAAATAATGCTCAGAAACTTATACAAGGTAGTCAAACTTGAAGAAGGCTGAATTGGTTTAAGAGATTCAAGGAAACTTTTGGCTTCACCGGGAGATGTAAGAAGGCAATTAGGTACCATTAGGGCCAGATTTGTTTTTTGTCGTCATGTGGAAGAAAGATTAAAAAGGTTAAAGATGAAATTTAGAGAGTGTTCCAAATTGGAGTTTCAGCAAAAGGAGCAGGGAAATAGGATAGAGAAAAAATAATTATGGAAACCAGTATAAAGAAAATCTGTGAAAATTCCTTATTTTTTAAAAGTACACTTTTTGTACAGGGAGTATACTCCCCAGAGTAGCAGAGAACATTATAGAAATGTTACAGAAATAGAGAAAGTGATTTATATAAAGAACATGTTTTCATGTGTATCATTTTTGATATGCCTCTCCGTTCTGCTCAAACACCACAGACAGGAGGTTCCCCTAGAGTTTATGGCTGATCAAATCTGATGTTTAAAATACATTGTTTCTGAAGAAAACTGTGGTCTGATCTAAGATGTGATATACAGGAAGCTGCTGTTATAATTTAATCTGGGCCATAATTGTTTTACAACTTAGGTAGTTTTTTAGACTTAGTGTATCTAACTGAATTGTGGTAAAGACAGGAATAATTTTCAGTGAACGTAATGAAAAGCTCAACCCTTAAGTGTTACAGTATTCAATACTAAACTGCTAAAATAATTTTAAAGTTGGCCAAGACATAAAATTTATAGCCTAAAGTCTTACCAAAATCATGGTAATGAGACCATAAATCAATAGAATGTCCCTAAAAATAAATTTTGCTGGTTATTTGTTGCATACATATTATTATTAAGGTCCCTTTCATATCTAAAATGTTATTTTCCTTATGCATATGGTATATAATAAATGGATACTGTGGTACATTTTGTGTGCAGTATAGAATAGTGGTGAAAGCAAAAGAAGAAATGATATATTAAAAATAAGCATTTCAGTATCGTTTTTCTTACTGTTCTATTCTCACCTCCTCCGTTAAATTTAACAGGAAGTCACAACTCTCAGTTGCATAACTTGTGTTTTCCATTCTCTGCATATTTTTCAGCTGAGCACTTATTAGAAATATGAAGTCACTTCAAGCGACAACACCATCATGACACATCCTATCAAAAGTGACGTCACTTTTGTCTATAATCAAAGCACTGGGGCTCTCCTACCAAATCATTTCACTTGCCATAGGGCCACTGCTGTAGATCATGCTTCTTTATGGGCTGCAGAGCTGGGGGTTGCCTTTGGAGTGGAGAGACAGCAATTACGAACATTGAAGGGGATGGAGTTCTGCTTTCAATTCAGCTCAGCAGCCACATGATGTATTTTTGAAGCAGTGGGAAGGTATGTTCCGACCCTCGCAGCCAAAATTTCACAGACTTTTATGTGTTGTCATTATTGCCATTGTTATTTTTTTGTTTCCAGAACTGATGTACTGAATCGCACATTAGTTTACATGATAAAAAAGGTAAATTTGTTTTTTCCCTCTATATTTGGTATTTTGATTTTTTTTACAAGTATGAAAGTGTGTTACTTTAATAAACAGAAAAAAAGTATCTGTTTTTCAATTCTCCCAACACTTATGGAGGGTCTGCTATATGCCACACACTGTGCTGAGTATTGGGAATCCAAAACTGAAAGAGATAATTCCACCTCCAGGTCATTTCATCAAAAACCCATTCACCAAGAACCTGTTTGTCAAGGTGATTCCTGGTCCTTTGTTCTCAAAAACTCACAAGCTAAAAGAAAACACAGACATGTAAGCAGCCATGAGATGTCTGCTTGACCAGTGATGAAAAAAGCTATTGTTCAAGGCTCAGAGAGGAAAATAATTCTTTGGAGGTTAGGAATGGATCCAGTGAAATAAAGCAACCTTGGTGTCTCACACTAGGAGACATAGCTTCATAAGAGGGGTGTGGGTTGGATTCCATCACCCACTTGTCCTTTTGCCTGGTTCATTTGTGCAAGACATAACCTGTCAACCACGCTCCAATGCCTTGGAGAACTCTACTGTTTTGAAAACATCTGCTTTGGTCTTGATGCTATCTTATCAGATTCTGCAAAAGCTGAGCAGCCATTTCCACTGTGTCTCATCAGGTCCTTAGTCACCTATGACAATTGGACAGAATGCTCCTCCCACAAGCAAAATCACAATAGCTTGTTTCCAATGAGAATCTTAGGTTACATTAAGTATCTGGGTGATTCAGCTGGTACCTGACCTCAGTCCTCAGAAATGTTGACTTTCTGTCAATGCATAGACAGTGAAGAATAAATTGTGTATTTTCTTGTATATGTTATGCCAGGATTATATTCATCAATAAACTCCAATTTGGGGGGTGGGGAAGAATCCAAAAATGTATGCTTATTCTAAATACTAGGTCCCCTTTCTGACTATTCAAGTAGGGCTACTTACAGAAGGCCAGATACAACTGTATCTATTCTACATTACTGCTTACTTCTTGCAGGAGTAAGGTATTAGTCATATGATACGTTTGGTTGAAATGAACATTATGACCACAGAAAAAACTTAGAATGTGTTGGATTGTCAGAAAAACTTCATTTGCTTGAATTGTGCTCTGCTCATTACATGGAATGCTTTGGTAAGGGCCGTGATGGACAGAGTCAGTGTTACTCTTCCATTCCCAATGTGAAGCTAAGGTCACATATGTACCCTTTTTTCACTGATGCTGACAAGAGGGAATTGGTTTGATAATACAGTGCTTTTACACCTATGATATGGCACCACCTTCTCTGCAGAATCATATCACCTGTTACATTTCATCCTAAATTAATGCCCTTGTCAGCTGGTCTTGTGGCTGTGCAATTACTTTGCAAGCTAAAATTTAGATAAAGAAGAATCAGCCTAGTTATAATAAAATAGCCCAAGGAAAGTTGAGAAATGCTAATTCAAGTTAGAAAGAAATACCTGGGTAGCCTAGAAAATAATCTTCTAATAAAATCAGTGTAGATTTACAGTAAATTAAATGGAATAACCTTACAGATTTAGAATTTTTTTTAAAAGCATATTGCATGAAATTTAGACAAAGGTGGCATGCTTTGGGAATAGTCCATTCCACTTAACTTTCATGGTTAAAGCAGGACACCACTGAAGGCTGCTTGAAGACTCAGCTCCAGTATAATTACTTGCAATTACTTATTTAATTACTGTCCTCTTTGGTTCATTACATACATCATGGGCAGGAGACACCTCTGTCTTACTGCCTGTTGTATCCCAACATCAGAAATGTTCCTGGCAGAAAAATTCCCCAACATATACTTGTTGAATGAATAAATAACTGAAAGTAAATTTACTCAAATGTCTCAGAAATGACAAGATGCTTGAAGTGGACAGTAAATAAATCTTTGTGAATCCATCGCTTCCACTAAGAAAGCAACTCAAACATCCCTCCCGTTGGAGTGGCAAAGAGTAATGAAATATATGTGAGATCTCCATGTGATTATTTTTGCATTATTTTGAGCAGAGTCTCAACCTTGGCTACATCTTACAATCACCTGGGAGCTTTACAAAATCCAATAGGAACAGAATCTCTGGAGTGGGGCTGAGCATGGCTAATTTTCAAATGTGTCATTAGGGATTCTAATAAAGCAGGCAATGAGAATACTGAGTGTGGGGCATTCTTTCCCAGACTTGTCTGATATTAGAATTACCTGAGCTGCTCAGTCCCACAACAAATCAAAAATGGTATCAAGGGATTTTCATCTTTGCCAGTTTGGAAGATAAAAAGTAGTCTCTTATTTTAGCAGAGAAACACAAGTTTCTAATAGCTTAAGGCTGTTCTGACTTCAAATTTCAAAGACTTGCCATTGCATCTAATTTAGTGCCAACACAAATGTAATTTATTGCAGGATTATCTTCCAGGACATCCTCGGGCATTTCTTCTTGTCCTAAAATAATACTTCTACAACTCTCATTAGACTCTATCTTTATTACTGTAAGTCGATTCTCATCTATCTAAAGTAATTGCAGCGTGTGATTAAGTGTCAGGATGAGTTGTTTGGACACTAAGTGCTGTGGGAGTGCAGAGGAGAGAAAACTCGATGTGGATTTTAATGACACGTAGAGCAGGACGTGGGCTGCAACTTGAAGGATGGTTGGGGGAGTAGGAAACTGCATCCTGGGCAGAGGGAATTGCAAGCAATGAGCAGAGTCCATTCTAAGAATACAAAATACCCAGACCCTAAATCCACCATTGCTTATTTTTCTTCCGATGCCTGGATGCATCCCTACTTTGTGAACTCCCTGAATCCTACCTCTCCGAGCCACATTTCCAAATTCCACCTTTGACCTATTCAGTCAGAATTGGAAATGGGGGCTGGAAATCTACACTTTTAACAAGTTCCCCAAGTGATTTTTGTAATGAAACACAAACTGAGAAGGATGTATCTATCTACACCATTCAAGAGGAAGATAGATGGGACAGAGTGTCCTCCAAAGAGAACCAAATGCAACAAACCAACACTTCTATCAAAATAAATCAGACCTGGCGTTTTTCATCTATCAAACTGGCAAAGATTAAAACACTTTATACCACTCATGTTGATGATGGAATGAGATTTTACGGACTGCTGGTGGGAACACAGCAGTGTTGGCATGTTATTAAAGGACAATTTGGCAATTCTTATAAAAAGCCTTAACATTTTTCACACCCTTTGACGTAGTAATTTCACTTTTAGAAATTTATCCTAAGGCTGTGGTCTCAACCTTGGCAGTTTATCAGAATCACTTGTGAAGCTTTATGAACTGCAGATTTCTGGGTCGCATTCCTTTGAGATTCTGGGAGTGAAGTCTAGGAATCTGTTGAATCTGTTTGCTTGTTTTTTAATACTAATATAATCGGGGCCTATTTTTTAAAAGTTCAAGTAACAGAAAAATCAAAAATTGGTGAGATCTTCATCTTTCACTTCCTCCCTTGATTCCCTGCAGGTAATCATACTAGACTTTGTTTTGTGTTTTTTCATTTGATAACATAATATAGTCATTATTCCATTTCAGTATATTCAGGTATAATTTTTAATAGTGCTATAAGTTGCATGGAGATACTTCAATTTATTTAATCAATGTGGACATTTAAGAATATACTTTTTAAGATCATTTTTGCATTTTTATTATGAATAATAATACAGTGATCATTCTTGAATATATATCCTTTTCTTTATCTATGTGAGAATTTCTGTAGGATAATTATCTAGAAATGGAATTGCTTTGTCACATTAAACTTGGATTGTTATGATCATTTTTTGAGTTGGGGCCTCACTCTGTAGACCAGGCTAGGGTGCAGTGGCTTGATCATAGCTCACTGCAACCTCAAACTCTTGGGCTCAGGTGATGCTCCCACCTCAGCTTCTCATGTAGCTAGAAGTAAATGTGCATGCCACCACGCCTGGCTAAGTTTTTCTATTTTTTATTTTTGGAAATATGAGGTATCACTATGTTGCCCAGGCTGGCCTTGAACTCCTGGCCTCAAGTAATCCTCCTACCTTGGCCTCCCAAAGTACTGGGATGACAGGTTTGAGCCACGATGCCCAGCCGAACACAACTGGTTTTGAGGCATAGAGTTAAGACCTATGGTTCTGACAAAATAATCACAAATATAAATGAAATTTTAACAATAGGTATATGTACTTCGCCTGTGTATATTGGTGAAAAACTAAAAAATTAATAAATGTCCAATTAGTAGGTGAATTAAAATATGCTAAAAAGGGTATTTAATGGCATGGAAAGATGTTGACTAAGTGAATGTATAGAGCTTAGGAAGGAGACTCTAAAACAATATTAATTTTAAAATAAGTTAATATTGGCAGGAAATATACTATAATGTTCACAGTGGTTTTCAGTTAAACATAGAATTACAGGTTGTTTTTGCACATCTACATTTTCTAAACTTTGTTGGGTATGTATCACATTGGTAATAAAAAAGTTATTTAATAATCAATAAATATGATACTAAGCTGCATTATCAAAAAGATATGACCCACAAGAACTCAGAGATGAGCCCCCTACATAGTTCAGCATTCATGTGGTTTGATGCCCAATAGTTTATAGAGTTGGCCACCTTCGAGAGAAGACTTGAAACCAAAGTTTTTCACCTACTTATCAAAAGGCCTTACATAGAACATTTTACCAGGTGCATGTTCTTTCATTCATCATCAAAGCTGGAGATTAGAATCCATATTTATCTAGCTTTTTAGTAGAGTTATAAAGTTATAGACTTGGGAAATTAATAGTCCTCAAATACAGTTTCTGTCTTCTAATGTGTAAACAAGTATTTTTTAAAAGATGAGATAATGTTCTTCCATTCATTGATAAATTCTTTTGCTCACTAAGTGAACAATGGGAAAATGTGTTTAATTTACAGCAGAAGTGACAAAAGGAGGAAGTTCCTGATCATATTGGTAAGGGTTTGGAAAGGCTACCGAGTCTGTTCATGCAATATTGTTCCCTAGAGATTTTAATAACAGGAAATCGATTGAGGTGGTTCTTCTGTGGCTTAAAAACCAAAGGATGGGACACTCTGGGGGTCATTCTTTGCCCTTTGACTTCTTGCTGGTCGATAAGAATATAGGAGAGGAGAATGAATTGTTTTAGATACCAGTTGTGGCACTTTAAAATAATTTAAAATACATGTGAGGCTTTTAATTTCATTGTGCTTATAAAGATAGAATGGAGTAAAAATGGAAAAGGAATGCCCATTTCCAGAGGGCTAGTTAAATTATGGTACATTCATAAGATGTGAAAGACTTACCTAAGAGCACTGTAAAGCATTGCTAAGAGAAACTGAAGACCTGAATAAATGAAGAGATGTTTTGTGTTTATGAATTGGAAGATTCAAAATTATTAAGATGTCTTTTTTTCCCAAAATGATCTATAGATTTAGTGTAATCCCAGTGAAAATCCCAGCAGGTTTATTTGTTGAAATTGTCAAGCTACTACTAATATTTATATGAAAATTCCAAGGATCAAGAAAAATCGAGACAATTTTGAAGGAGAACAAGGTTTCTAGACTTTTACTGTCACATATCGAGACTACAAATCTATCGTAGTTACCTATAATGTGGTACAGGTGCAGGGAGAGACAAATAGACTAACATACTGGAGACTCACATAAATAAAAGTCCCCAGATTCCTATCAAAAACACCACTGCAGTGCAATGAGGAAGGGATGATCATTTCAAGAAATGGCTCTGGGTCAATTAGATAACTTCTCAGCCTTTTGGCTAAGGTCAAGTGTAGTATCCACATGGAAAATGCCTACTTTACCCCTATCCCATTCCAGATATAAAAGGCATCCAATGGATCATAATCCTAAATGTAAAAGATTAAAACACTAAAGGTCCCAGAAGAAAACCTAAAAGAATGTTATGATCTAAGGCAAGCAAAGTTTCTTTAAAAAAAGACACAAAGAATGGTAACATTTTAAAAAACTGAAAAATTGAGCCTCAATTAAAACTAAGAACTGTTGTTAATCAAAAGACACCATGTAGAGGAGACTGAAAAGGTAAGGCATGGTGTAGAAGACACTAGCAATACATATATCTGACAAACACCCACTTGGAATATGTAAAGAATTAAAAATTAATAAAACAGAGACAGACAAAACAATTTTAAATGGTCAAAAAGCCTAAGCAACATATGGAGACCCTGCCTCTACAAAAATAAAAATAGAAAAATAAAAAAATTAACCAGGTATGGTGGCATGCACCTGTGGTCCCAGCTACTAAGAAGGCTGAGGTGGGAGGATGACTTAAGCCTGGGAAGTTGAGGTGGCAGTGAGCCATGATTGAGCCACTGCACTCCAGCATGGGTGACAGAGCAAGACCTTGTCTCAATCAATCAATAGGCAAAAGAATTCAAGAGGTACTTTAAAAAAAGAGGATATTTCTGAGGGCTGTGTTCTGTTCCATTGGTCTATATCTCTGTTTTGGTACCACACTTCTACAACCATCTGATCTTTGACAAACCTGACAAAAACAAGAAATGGGGAAAGGATTCCCTATTTAATAAACGGTGCTGGGAAAACTGGCTAGCCATATGTAGAAAGCTGAAACTGGATCCCTGCCTTACACTTTATACAAAAATTAATTCAAGATGGATTACTTAATTGTTAGACCTAAAACCATAAAAACCCTAGAAGAAAACCTAGGCAATACCATTCAGGACCTAGGCATGGGCAAGGACTTCATGTCTAAAACACCAAAAGCAATGGCAACAAAAGCCAAAATTGACAAATGGGATCTAATTAAACTAAAGAGCTTCTGCACAGCAAAAGACACTACTATCAGAGTGAACAGGCAACCTACAGAATGGGAGAAAATTTTTGCAATCTACTCATCTGACAAAGGGCTAATATCCAGAATCAACAAAGAACTCAAAGAAACTTACAAGAAAAAAACAAACAACCCCATCAAAATGTGGGCGAAGGATATGAACAGACACTTCTCAAAAGAAGACATTTATGCAGCCAACAGACACATGAAAAAATGCTCATTATCACTGATGAGAGAAATGCAAATCAAAACCACAATGAGATACCATCTCACACCAGTTAGAATGGCCATGATTAAAAAGTCAGGAAACAATAGGTGCTGGAGACGATGTGGAGAAATAGGAACACTTTTACACTGTTGGTGGGACTGTAAACTAGTTCAGCCATTGTGGAAGACAGTGTGGCGATTCCTCAAGGATCTAGAGCTAGAAATACCGTTTGACCCAGCCATCCCATTACTGGGTATATACCCAAAGGATTATAAATCATGCTGCTATAAAGACACATGCACACGTATGTTCATTGCAGCACTATTCACAATAGCAAAGACTTGGAACCAACCCAAATGTCCATCAATGATAGACTGGATTAAGAAAATGCGGCACATATACACCATGGGATACTATGCAGCCATAAAAAAGGATGAGTTCATGTCCTTTGTAGGGACATGGATGAAGCTGGAAACTATCATTCTCAGCAAACTATTGCAAGGACAAAAAACCAAACACCGCATGTTCTCACTCATAGGTGGGAATCGAACAATGAGAACACCTGGACACAGGAAAGGGAACATCACACACCAGGGCCTGTTGTGGGGTTGGGGGAGGGGGAAGGGAAAACATTAGGAGATATACCTAATGTAAATGATGAGTTAATGGGTGCAGCATACCAACATGGCACATGTATACGTATGTAACAAACCTGCACATTGTGCACACGTACCCTAGAACTTAAAGTATAATAATAATAAAAAAAGAGGATATTAGTGCTTGCTTAAGCAGCACATATACGAAAATTGGAATGATACAGAGTAGATTAGCATGGCCCCTGATCAAGAATGACACACAAATTTGTAAAGCATTACATATTTTTTGTTTGTAACTCAAAGGAGAAGTGCTTGAGGGGATGAAAATAACTTATTCTCCATGATGTGCTTATTTCACATTGCATGCCTGTATCAAAACATCTCATGTACCCCACAAATATATACACCAACTATATACCTACAAAAATTAAAAAAAAAAGAGGATATCAAAATGGCCATTAAGCATAAAATTCTCAACATTATTAATCATCAGGATAATGGAAATTAAAATTACAACGATTTACTACTAGACACACCCTGAATTCATAAAAATAAAAGACTGGCAATAACGTGTTGACTAGGAAGTAGAACAACTGAACTCTCATATACTTCTGTGACAGTGTTAATTACCACAACGAATGGAAAGCTGTGTGGCAGCATCTCCTAAATCCACACATCTTAATGCCCTGTTACCCAGCCATTGTACCTCTGGGAATATGCTCAAAAGAAATGAGTGCTTATGCCTACTACTAAAAGTTACAAACAAAAATGTTCCTGAGTTTCATTCATAATAAGCAAAAACTGGAAACAGTCTAAGTATCCACCCACAGAAGAATGAATAAACAAATTGTACTACAGTTATACAATGGAATACTAAGCTGTAATTAAAAACAAAACAAAACAAAGAAAAATACACATAAAACAGCATGGAGAAATCTCATAACATAGAGTGAAAAAAGTCTAACTCCAGAAAATTATTCTGTGAAATTTCACCCATATGAAGTTCAAGATAGCCAAAACAAATCTACAGTGATGTAAGAATAGTGGTTATCTTTGTGACTGGTGTTGACTAAGAAAAGCATGGGAGAGACTTCCACATCTGGAACTGGTGGTAGTTATATGGATGTATATAAAAAAAAAAATCATTGAGCTATACAATTAAACTTTGTGTGTTTTACCATATGCTTATTTTGCATCAATAAAAGCATCTTTAAAAAGTGATGCACGAAAGTGATGCATTTTGCTCTAAGTGCCTTGTATTAAAATATGACATAATATTTGACCTCAGTCTACACCTCTTTCAGTTTGACTGTATAACCTTCTCATGAAACAGAGTGTGCAGTGAAAAGAAATGGCTCTCCTATGCAATTTCTAAGTGAATCTTGACCACTTTGTCATTGTACTGTGTTTTGTTTGAGGAACTTCAAGATCTTCTGTATTCCTGGAGTCCAGAGTGTCAGAGCTCCTGACTTGGCTCCTGGAGGTTGGGGATGGTTCAGAAAGACCACCTCCCCCCGTCCCTAGGTGAATGCTAGTTCTAGGTGTGTCTTGGACTCTTTCACTTCAGTCCTTTCTCCTCTCCAGAGTGGGTACATTTTCTCTCAGCTTCCAGAGGTTTAGTGTCTCCCTCCTTCTACTGAAAGGTTTTCTCCACCCTTCCTTCTTCTGGTCCCATCCAGCCTGACCTTCTCTCACATGTACCATATTCTCGAAATACAGATGCTTCTCCACTCACGAGGGGGCTATGTCCCAATAAACCTATCATCGGTTGAAAATATTCTAAATTGAAAATGTGTTTAATACAACTAACTTACTGAACACCATACCTTAAACATGCTCAAAACACTTAGATTAGCCAGAATTGGGCAAAATCGTCTAACACAAAACCTATTACGTAATAAAGCGTTGAATATCTCACATAATGTATTGAATACAGTACACTGTAGAGTATTGGTTGTTCATCCTCATGATTGCTTAGCTGGCTGGGAGCAGGGGCTCGCTGCCACTGACCAGCATCGTGAGTGTATTGTACTGTGTTATTATTGCTAGCCCCGGAAAAGATCAAAATTCAAAATTTGAAGTATGGTTCCTACTGGGTGTGTATTGCTTTTGCACCATCATAAAGTGAAAAATTGTAAGCCAAACCATCTTAAGTTGGAGACCATCTGTACACTTCTTTGCAAAACCAATTCCTTCTATCCTTAGAAACAGCTGATTTCAGCAAGGAAAATCCTAAAATCTAAATTGCTCTTATGAACTCTATCTAAACTGAATTTGCAATAATGACATGACATTTGATCCATTTAGTTAGGAATATTCATTGCAATAAGGCAATATTAATATTTTCAATGTTAACTCAACTTCTCATTTATTAAAAAAGACACTGAGGCCAGGTGCGGTGGCTCACGCGTGTAATCCCAGCACCTTGGGACGCAGAGGCTGGCAGATTGCAAGGTCAAGCGATGGAGACCATCCTGGCCAACATGGTGAAACCCCATCTCTACTAAAAATACAAACATTAGCTGGGTGTGGTTGTGCGTGCTTGTAGTCCCAGCTACTCAGGAGGCTGAGGCAGGAGAATCACTTGGACCCAGAGAAGGAGGTGGCAGGGAGCTGAGATAGCGCCACTGCACTCCAGCCTGGTGACAGAGCGAGACTCCGTCTCAAAAAAAAAAAAAAAGACACTGAGCCCTTGCTATATGCTGGGCTCTGTGTTAAGCACTGGAAAGCAAAGATGAATGCACTCAAAGAGCTCAGTCTTATGCAGGAGGCAGGCAAATATGTAGACGCATTAGTTCCAGTTATTTCCCATTATAATAACCTCCTACTGTACATCACATAGAGTTTATCAAACTCATCTTGTTATGCCACCTCCCTCCCTAAACCTAATCTCCATTGTGCATCAACATCTGTGTCTACCTATGTCAATAATCCAGGCTGAAACCCTCAGCCGTCTCTTATTTTTCACTTTCTCACATTTACTCATTACATGTCAATTCTTTCATCAAATTCTCTCACAACTCCAGAACATATTCTTCATTCCTGTGCCACTTCCTAGATCAGAATCCTAATTTCCTTTTCCTTGGACTATGACAATAATGTTCAAACAGGTCTCCACACCTCCAGTTTCACCACTGCTATTCTATACTCTACAGTGTTGCCAGAGAAGTCTCTGTCTCTATAGTTCTATGTCTCCACCTCTAGGAAGACTTCTTATTTGTTAGGAATAGAAATATAAGAATCCGAGGGAAAAGATTTAGCGAGTTGATGATTTTCTTAGCTACAGAGAGCCAATGAAATATTAATTATTTCTAACATAAATCTTGACAGATATAAATAATGGAAACCTGGTAAGCTGTGAAAGGAAGCTGTTTTTTTTTAAAGTTTGATACGGTACAGATTATCTTCCCATGCCCGTATCTTTCTACCGAGGCAGAGGTCACAGATTAAACGACAGAAAACAGGCAGGTTCTTGTTATCACAGCCATTTACAAGATTCTCATTTTTTAGGTGCCAACACAGCTCTTGGCTACCTGTGTAACTTTACACCTCATTGTGCACTTAAAAGCCCACTGGAGGTGAGATCACTATGTTCTCGACAAAAGTAGCCAATCAGAGCATATGATAATAGACAACTGGAAATTGACTATCTACTGAGCCATTGGCTCTGGATCCTCATTATTTATTATTATTATTATTATTAAGACAGGGCCTTGCTCTGTCACCCAGGCTGGAGTGCAGTGGTGCAATCATAACTTGCTGTAACCTCAAACTCCAGGGCTTAACTTATCTTACCACCTCAGCCACCCAAGTAGCTAGTACTACAGGTGTACCCACGCTAGGCATGCCCAACTAATTTTTTGTAGAGATAGGGTCTCACCATGTTGCCCAGTCTGGTCTTGAACTCCTGGCCTCAAGCGATCCTCCCACCTCAGTCTCCCAAAGTGCTGAGATTACAGACATAAGTCACCATGCCGGGCCTGGATCCTCATTATCGAAAGGGAGTGTGGGGAGAGTTAGGTTTAAGTTGAGCAAATCTTTTGGCCCCAGGTCATCTCTAGGAAAGGCAGTAATGAAAGGTCAGAGGGTGCCTGGCGACTTAATGAAAAAACCAATTTCTTCCCTGAGTCATGAACTTCTTGTTGGTAAATTAAAATGGATACATTTGAAGTTATTCACTTGGACCCATTAAAGGAAGCTGTTCAATGCCTACAAATTAAATTTAGAGATCTACTAAGTTTAGATAGCTACTTGACCATTACTCCCTTCAGTCACAGTTTTAAAGCTAAACATAAATTAATTTTGAACTGATTTGGATTATATTGACAAACTTGTTTTCCAGCAGATCTATTTATTTTTGCTCCCATTTTTATGCTTTTGCTTATTAAACCTACTTTAACAAAATTTGTATTAAAATATGTTAGAGGCTTATTTAAGGTAAAAAGTCTTGTGAGCTGTCTCGGTTTTGATTAAGTATCTCTTTGGAAAGTTTCCAAATCACAATGGGTTTAGAACAGGTACATGGCTTTCTTACAGGTCTTCATCTCCATGAAATGGGGACAAATAAACATTTTCTAAAAACTTAGTTGAAAGACACAATTATCCTACTTTTTAGGTGATTATCTGGCCAAATTTTGCTTAACAACCACCATGATGCTCCTAGCCAATTAAGCAATAGATAGTGTAAATCAACAGCTGACTTTGAACACCTTCATGTCGTCTTTCTCTACCAGCATCTGTATCTCCCCACCCACTTCCTCAGCGGTATGGTTAGTTGTCACACTAGAGGCTGCAGAAATCTCATTTTTTTTTCCTGGCCACAGACTGCCCCTCTGGGTTGGCAGCTTCTCTGCAAGCTTCTGTTACAGCTGTCAGGCCAGCAGATTCACATGCTGGGGTTTCCATGTCAGCTCCTGGACAGATTTGGTGGGCTTCTTCTGTAAGTACCCAGGATGACATGGGTCTTGGACTTGACTTTTCATCACATGAAATAGTTTCCCCTCACCTCGGTATATTACAGATAATCTTGTTTGTTTGTTTGACATTCTGGCTCTGTCATCCAGGCTGGAGTACAGTGGCATGATCATAGGTCACTGCAGCCTCTGCCTTCTGGAGGCTAACTTTTGTGTTAGGGAAAATAAAATCCATCCACTCTCTGGATGATTTGATGAGAGGGAGAACAGAGGTTGGAATGAGAAAAAAAAAAAGAAAAAAAAAAAACCCAGTGTCAGAATTATCCAATATTCTTTTGCCTACAGCAGACAAGGGGTGGGTCTTCCTAGAGAGAAAATCAGCTCTGGATATTTTTCAATAAAAACATATTGAAACCTTTGATGGTTCCCTATTAAGTCCAAACTGCTTAGCATGGCATTCAAGGTCTTCACTTAAAGTGCCTCGCTCGTTTGTGAGATAGGAAATCTCATGTTGTTGTGTTCTTGCTCTTGCTGTACCAGATACTCTTTTTCCTCTACTCCTCTTCAGAGAGTCCTGAACTATGCCTTTATAAACCAACCCACGTGTTTCTAACTGTGAATTATGATTGCATATGCCTCTACCACGGTGCTTACCACACTACATCATAAATATTCATTTGCACTTTGTCTCCATTCTAGGTAGCAAACTCTTTCAACGTAAAAATTTTATCTAAGCACTCTTCACTTTATGCCTTTGCCAGTCAATACTATCCTGATGTTAACATCCATATGACGTAATCAATATTCAGTCAACAAATATCTGTGGAGTAGATAGCCATTGTACCCCAAAGTAAATCATATGAGCCCTACTTTTAAGAAATCCAAGCTGTCACTGGAATAAAAATGATGTTTCATCACCCACAAAGTGATTATTGCATAAAGAAGCCCCATACTCTGGCATAAACTTTACAAAAATAAAAAATCAGGGAAAGGATGAATCGTCATAGACTCGAGTACTAAATTGTTAAGGAAGATTTAATCAAGAGGAAGATCAATCTAGGATAAAATAAAGGCTTGGAGGGATATGCACAAAATGACTCATGAGTGAAATTTCAGGTGGTTGGAGTCTTCCGTTGATCATACTGGATTTCAATTTAGTGTGATATGTACAAATTGTAATGCACACCATCCACCTTCTGTTAATGATCCCATATTATGCATCAAAGTCTTGACAACTAATTCACATTTCATCTTAAACAGCACAACACAGAGTTCTCTAAGCTTTTGAAATATGAGTGTTGTGATATTGACATCATGGTATTATCTTAAAGGGAGACAGATTTTGAGGGTGTGCGTTGGGGAATTGGGGAAATAACTGTGGAGTGATTGATGAATTGACTGCTACCCACGTGTGGCAAAATGGCATGAATATTGATCCCTCAACTGAGAACTCCTTCAGAATTAACACAAAGTGGCTACACATTCTTCTCAGGTCTCAGGTTGAGGTCATCTCTTTTATTCTCTTTGTGTGTGGTGTACAGAGGGGAAGGAAGAGGAGGGAACTGAGAAAGCAACACGAGTTAGAAGAGAGGATCTGACAGACTCAGAGCAGCTCCGCATTTCAAGCCACTTTTCTTTCGTCTTTGGTATTGCAAAATGTGTTTCTAATGCTTTACCTTGTCATTAAAAATCTCACTTCGTGGGATATTCAGAACCAAAAAGACAATTTTTAGAGACTGAACAAGAAGGAACTCACCTATGGCTTGATTTTTGGGGTGCTTTCAGCTCTAACATATTTTCGTTCAGCCATACCCAAATGACCTCTAAGAAATAGGCCATGGTGGTTCAGAGAGTAGAATATGTGAGGTGCAGGTGACACCCATGCCCCCTCACTCACCGAGTTTAAAACTCTCACTAATAGTCATTACCCTGGCTTGTGAAAAATACTGTATAGGCAGTGAGATTACTAACCACAAAGTTAACACCAAAACCCTGAGCAGAGCTTTCTAATTGATAGAGATTTTTTTATTTTTCTAATATCAGACAAGATGGCTAATGACTGTTTCCTTGTACTTTCCTAACACTACGTTTTGAGGAATAGCCATAGAAGTTCCCATAATTTAAAAAGCAAAACATAGGAAGCATGAACTTTTTACAGTAGCTCCTAACTGAAAGGCTGAGAAGCAATTAAATGTGAACTTTTTCAACTGTGAGCTTCATAACTTCCTCCATTTGTCTTCCTAATGCTTAAAATGTGATTGATAACACAGTGAGTGCTCTTTAAATATTTGTTGACTAAATAAAATTTGCTGCATGATATTTACAAAAGACATACCCAGTAAAAAATGACACAGAAAGTATAAAAATGAAGATATGAATTCATTTACCAGTTAGCAAATGATAATAAAAATAAAAGCATGCCTCAGTAAACTATCGCAAGGACAAAAAACCAAACACCGCATGTTCTCACTCATAGGTGGGAATTGAACAATGAGAACTCATGGACACAGGAAGGGGAACGTCACACTCCGAGGACTGTTGTGGGGTGGGGTTAGGGGGGAGGGACAGCATTAGGAGATATACCTAATGCTAAATGACGAGTTAATGGGTGCAGGAAATCAACATGGCACATGGATACATATGTAACAAACCTGCACATTGTGCACATGTACCCTAAAACCTAAGGTATAATAAAAAATAAAATAAAATAAAAGCATGCAATGAAATTTTAAAATAAAAAATAGTAAATGGGTCAAAGGAGGATGCTTTAGATGGACTTTTAAAAATGTCAATGCACAGGCATGGTGGTGCATGCCTGAAGTCCTGGCTACTTGGGAGGCTGAGGTAGGAGGATCACTTGAGCCCAGGAGTTCAAGTCCAGCCTGGGCAACACAGCAAGACCCCATCTCTGAAAAATGAAAAGAAAAGAAAATGTCTCTTTTAAAAAGTTTCAATTCACCAACAAGATGTTAACTCCTACTTATGCCCCTTACAATACTGTATCAAAATACATAAAGCAAAAACTTCAGGAAGATTAGGAGAGGTGATAAATCTATGGTAATAGAAAAAGACTTTAACGTGTCACTTTCCAAAAAAAAGTCAATGGAATTTTCTAACACATCTCCTTGCTTCTTTCTTGACTCAAAACAGTTCATTTAACCACCAGAATGACCTTTTTAAAACAAAAATCAGTTCATGTCACTCCTTTGCTCAAGCTCCTCAGTGGCTTCCCACCACACAACAAGTCTCGGATTTCTTAGTAAGGTGCACAAGTTTCTTTATGAGACAGCCCCAGCTCATCTCTTTGACCTCATCACCCTTTTATTACTTCATGTTCTGGGTGCACTCTTACCAAAAAAACATAATTTGTCTTATAACTGAGGAGTTTTGTCAATTTAATATACATTATTTGTATTTTTTTGACATTTTGTACTTTTAATTTCTTACGTAGTCTATTTCCACTTGTTTTAGTGGTCTTTTTGAAATTTTGCCAAGTATGCTTAGTTTCTGTGCTAATTAATTTCCTTTAGGAATTCCTTCCACGAAGGTATCTTTGTGGTGAACTTTCAATCTTGTATAATAACTGGGAATAGAATTAGCTAATAGAATTAGCTGGGAATAGAATATTGACAGATAGTGTATTGAAGTTCTGTGAAGAAATTATTCTACCCTCTTCTCACTTGTTACCGTTTTGGCTTTCAGTCTATCTCCTTTTTTTTTTTTTTTTTGAGACAGAGTCTTGCCCTGTCGCCCAGGCTGGAGTGCAGTGGCACGATCTCGGCTCACTGCAAGCTCCGGTTCCTGGGTTCACCCATTCTCCTGCCTCAGCCTCCCAAGTAGCTTGGACTACAGGCACCCGCCAGCATGCCCAGCTAATTTTTTGTATTTTTTAGCAGAGACAGGGTTTCACCATGTAAGCCAGGATGGTCTCGATCTCCTGACCTCGTGATCTGCCCACCTCGGCCTCCCAAAGTGCTGGGATTACAGGCGTGAGCCACTGCGCCAGGCCTATCTCCGTTTTTTAAATAGATAATATATTTGTTATCCTCTGTTACTTTTAGAATATTTTCTTTCTAGTGTCCTGCAGTTCATTTGCTTTTTAAATTTATCATGCTGGGGACCTGTATTTCTAAAATCTAAGAATGCATGGAAGCCATCATCTGAGCTCCTACTTAAATTTTGTTTTACAGGTTTTTCTTAATTTTTGTTTCTGTGATTTTTTTTAATTTGTGGTGAGCTTATCTATGCATTTAAAAGCCTGTTATAATTTATATAGCATTTCTACGTGTTTATAGTAGAATGGTTTTTTAATTTATCTAGCCAGAAATAGAATTCAAAACTGGAATTAAGGACTACTTAGACACGAACAATGACAGCACTACATATGAAAGTATACAAAATCGCCTCTCAAAAATTAAATGCATTTATAAAAAAGGGATGAAAATTAAGTGTCTGAGTAAAGTTAGAAAAAGTTAGAAAAATAATAAAAAGTAAAATGAGGAAATAAGGTGGATATACCACCAGATTGTATGATCCATGACCATAACAAGAGTGGATGAGAATATTGAGCCAGAACTCAAGCCCTATAAGGAAAGTGTAAATTGGTATAACCATTTTTAAAAAACAATTTGGTATTATGTAATATAATTAAAGATGTACATAGTGCATGATTCAGCAATTCCACTCCTAGGTATATATTCTAGAGAATTTCTTACACATGTGCCCCAAGGGACACACCATAAGAATGTTCACAGTAACATTGTTTGTAATAGTGAAGAAATATGGGAAATAACGTAAATGCCCATCAACAGCAGAATGAATAAATTGTGATAATTCACACAATGGTATACTATGCAGCAATGAAAATGAATAAACTACTGCTACACACATCCATATGGATGAATGTCAGGAACCATATTGAGTGAAGAAAGCAAGTTGCTGAAGTATAAATATAGTGTGATCTCACTCATGTGGATTTAGCAGCTTTCAAACCTAGACACTTTATTGTTTAGGAATACAAATTTATGTGGTAAAATGGTAACAAAAAGAAAAAAATGACAAATGCAAATTTTGGGTCAGTGGTTGCTCCAGGTGGAAAGAGAGCAGAGTGGAGTCAGGGAGGAGGCACAAGAGGCTTCAAAGGTAATGATAACATCTGGGTATAAAATATCAACAACAGTTTGCAAGAGCCAGAATTCTCCGATGTTTTGTATTGGAAGGAATAGATGGGTACTAAATTCCTGTATCTTGGTTTCCTCAATTAATATCATCTGAATGTCCCAGGTGAAGAAGCTAAGCCCTAGGGACAAGATTTGGACCTTGGAATGCAGGTTTCTCCATGTTGATCCAGGGGCAGCTGTGCTTTAGCCAACCCTGGGGACTACAGCAAATTAGAGGCCTGTTTATTCTCTACACTTGTGTGTGTTATCTAGCTTTACAACTACTCATGAAGAGAAGACAGCATGCAACACGCCATTCGTTCCACACTAAATTACAATTGGAACATGACTGAAGAGAAACGTTTAAGAAATGGAGGACTTCCATTCTTCACATTAAATCCTTCTGTTCTCTTTGACTTTTCACTACAAGCAGAGCTTATATTCAGTGGGTATGCATCAGTAGGGCTAGTAAGTTACTCGATCCTAATCTTTTCTGATTAGTTATTGCTCATACTGTCTTGGTTGTAAAATAGCTTCAACATCACTCTTAACTGTAAACAAAAACTGCAGGTTGGCCTAATACTTCTCCCGTTTTGATAGGGCAATGTCTACAAATAGTTGAGAGAAAGAAAAATAAACCAAGAACTTTATAGCAATTGAGGGTATCCTTTACAGTACCAGATATTCTTAAGCATGAACGTTCTCAAAGATTACAGCATCATTGAGAGCTTCTTGAAAAACTACTTGATGAAATCTAGACAATTCAGAATGAATCAAAATTTGAAACCTCAGGAATGGAGAAGCAATGGTGAAAGAAGTGGTGAAGAGCACTGAATCTACTTATACACAAAATTAAAGAATCGTGTGGAATTGCCATGATACAACAAGGATAATGTAACTAACAAAATATAAATGATGAAAATTGGCAGGTGGGGATGGGAATGAGAAGTGGAAGCAAATTTAAGAACGTTAATTTCTCCTCATATTTAATAGCATGGAGTGAACAGATAACTGACTAAAAGTGAAATATGTGGTTTCTGTATCTCATCATCTCTTAATGGTTTTCTTTTTTTTTTTTTTTTTGGAGACAGAGTCTCGCTCTGTCGCCCAGGCTAGAGTGCAGTGGCATGATCTCGGCTCACTGCAAGCTCCGCCTCCTGGGTTCACGCCATTCTGCTGCCTCAGCCTCCCGAGTAACTGGGACTACAGGCGCCCGCCACCACACCCAGCTAATTTTTTGTATTTTAGTAGAGACGGGGTTTCACCGTGTTAGCCAGGATGGTCTCGATATCCTGACCTCGTGATCCACCCGCCTCGGCCTCCCAAAGTGCTGGGATTACAGGCGTGAGCCACCGTGCCCAGCGGTTTTCATAGTTTTAAAAATTAATTTGAGTGGAATGTCTTTTGGGAAAAAATATTTCTTATGGTGAGGAAATATTTAATATTTAAAAAATATTTAATTGAATTCAAATAAAAATAAAATTTTATTTTAAAATATATATTAATAATATGGTTTATTTTTTGATCTGATATTCCTATGTAGGTATTCGTTTATTCATAAATCACTTATTGAGCACCTAGTATGTGTCTAGGTGCACTATCCAGGCACTGGGGATATAGCAGTTAAACCAAACAAAATCCCTCCCTTTATGAAGATGATATTCTAATGGCAAGAAAAAGGCAAGTAAATATAGAGAAGGTCAGAGGTTTATAAAAGCTATGGAGGAAAATAATGTAAGGTAAGAGATATGGAGAGTTCCTGGTGTGTGTGTGGGTGGGTGGGGGCAGAGGATGGGAGCAATTCCACCTTCCCTCTGCATATATATATGTGTAAGGGGATGTCTGGAATGACACCTATCAAATATTAATGTTTTTTCCAGGCCATAGATTTTTGATTTTTTCATACTTTCTTCTTTGTACTTTTTGTGTTGCTTTAATTTTAAAAAATTATGAATATGCACTATTTTTATTTTTCTTAAGTCATTCTATCTGAGGGAGAAAGGCAAAAAGGAAGGTGAATAAGGAAAAGGGGTTTGCAACAGAAAGTCCAATAATAATGATTCAGAAGTCATGCTTCTAGATATTTATCCAAATGAGTTGAAAACTCACTCCTACACAAAATCGCATATGAATGCTAATAGCAGCTTTATTCGTAATAGCCAAAA
Source organism: Hylobates moloch (assembly GCF_009828535.3). Lineage (NCBI taxonomy): Eukaryota > Metazoa > Chordata > Mammalia > Primates > Hylobatidae > Hylobates > Hylobates moloch. The sequence goes on along the minus strand of NW_026652276.1, from coordinate 51,187,912 downwards.
ATGAATAAACTGGGGTACATCTGTACAAAAGAATATTATTCAGCAGCAAAAAGAAATGAGCTATCAAGCCATGCAAAGACACAAAGGAACCTTAAAAACATATTGCCAAGTGAAAGAAGCCAGTCTAAGAAGGCCACAGCCTATATGATTCCAATTGCATGACATTCTAGAAAAGGCAAAACTGTAAAGTGGGGATTACACAACCCAGTCTACCACCATACACACCTGAGCAATCCTTCCAAAGTCTAAGGTTGGGCCCACCCAACCTGCTGCTACAACCACAGCTGGCACCCACCCACATGTGCTACCTATAGGTCTGGGGACTGGCCCTCCCAGCCCATCACAACTACTTCCAACATCAGCATGGACTGCATGGGAGCAAAGGGTTGTCCCATCACTGCTACTGCCATTGCCTATGCCATACTGCCTGCCCAGGGGTCCAAGAACCCACACACCTGCCTGGCCTACTGTTGCTATATCTGGCACTCACGAAAGCCACCTAGAGGCTTAATAATTGGCCCACCTGGACTTGCTAACACTGGTGCCAGCATACTCCACACTGGGTCCCAACGACAGACATAGCCCACTGCTGCCACCACTGGAGCCTAAATACTGGGCCCACCTGGTGTCCCAGTCCCCAGAAAAACTTCAACACAGCCTCCACTAACAAATGCACCCTAAGCCATCAAGGAAATCATAGACACCACTGATGTTGTTTATTGCCAAAGAAATTACACAGAGACTACACTACTGCACACACTCAGAATCAAAGCCAAAGTGTACTACCCGATCAAGATCACAGGACAAAAAGCAAGTCTCAAAAATTGTTCTAAAATCAAAATTACATCAGATATCTTCTTAGACCACAATAGAATAAGACCAGAAATCAATAACAAAAGGCACTTTGGAAACTGTACAAATGCATGAAAATTAAACAACATGCTGCTACTGGATAATCATTGCACCAAGGAAGAAATTGAGGAAATAAAAAAATTCCTTGAAACAAATGAAAATTGAAACAACATATCCAAATCTATGAAAAAGCAGTGCTAAAAGGGAGTTTCATAGAAATAAACACCTACATAAAAAGATAAATTCAAATAAACAATCTAATCATGCACCTCAAGTAACTAGAAAAGCAAGAAAAAAAATCCAAATTAGTGGAAGGAAAGAATTAATAAAGATCGGAGCAGAATAAAATGAAATAGAGACTAAAAAAAGATACAAAGGATCAACAAAATGAAAAACTAGTTGTTCTGAAAAGATAAACAAAATCAATAAATGACTTGCTAGACTAACCATAAAAAAGAGAGATGACCCAAATAAATAAAATCAGAAATGAAAAAGGAGACATTAACAACTGATATCACAGAAATATAAAAGATCATCAGAGACAATTATGATCAATACATTAACAAGCTGAAAAACCTAGAGGAAATGGATAAATTCCTAGACTCATGCAACCTAGCAAGATTGAATCAGGAAAAAAACCCAAAAAAACCTAAACAGACTAATAATGAGTAATGAGATTGAATTAGTAAGTCTCCTGACAAAGTCCAGGACTGGATGACTTTACTGTCAAATTCTTTGTTGTTGTTGTTGTTATTGTTTTTGTTTGTTTGTTTGAGACAGAGTCTGTCGCCCAGGCTGGAGTGCAGTGGTGTGATCTCAGCTCAGTGCAACCTCCGCCTCCCAGGCTCAAGTGATTCTCCTCCTCATGAGTAGCTGGGACTACAGGTGATCACCACCATGCCCAGCTAATTTTTTGTATTTTTAGTAGAGACAGGGTTTCACCATGTTGGCCAGACTGGTCTCAAACTCCTGACCTCGGGTGATCACCTGCCTCAGCCTCCCAAAGTGCTGGGATTACAGGCATGTGCCAACACACCTGGCCTTTACTGCCAAATTCTATCAAACTTTCATAGAAGAACTAACACCAATTCTCCTCAAATTATTCCAAAAAATTGAAGAGGAAGAAATTCTCCCTAGCTTGTTCTGTGCCAGCACTAACCTGGTACCAAAACCAGACAAGGACACAACACAAAGAGACAACTACAGGCCAATATCCCTGATGAACACCGATGCAAGATTTGTCAACAAAATACTAGCAAATCAAATCCAACAGCATCTCAGAAAACAAAAACAAAACAAAACAAAAAAACAATGCGATCAAGTGGGATTTATCCCAGGGACGCAAGGATGGTTCAACATATGCAAATCAGTAAATATGATAAATCACATCAGCAGAATGAAGAACAAAAATCATGTGACCATCTCAATAGATATAGAAAAAGCATTTGGTGAAATTCAATGTCCTTCATGACCAAAACTCTCAACAAATCAGACACAGAAGGAATATACTTCAACATAAAAAGGCCATACATGACAAGCCTACAGCTAACATCATACTGAATAAGAAAAAGCTGAAAGTCTTTTCCCTGAGAGCTGGAATAAGACAAGGATGAACATTTTTCAACTACTCCTATTCAACATATTGCTGGAAGTCATAGCCAGAGCAATTAAGCCAGAGAAGGACATAAAAGGCACCCAAACTGGAAAAGAGGATGTCAAATTGTCCTTCTTGGCCAGGAGCTGTGGCTTACGCTTGTAATCCCAGCACCTTGGGAGGCCAAGACAGGCAGATCATTTGAGGCCAGGAGTTCGAGACCAGTCAACACAGTGAAACCCCATCTCTGCTAAAAATATAAAAATTAGCTGGGTGTGGTGGCATGTGCCTGTAATCCCAGCTACTCAGGAGGCTGACGCAGGAGAATTGCTTGAACCTGGGAGGCGGAGTTTGCAGTGGGCCAAGATCACACCACTGAACTCCAGTCTGGGTGACAGAGTGAGACTCTGTATCGAAAAAAAAAAATTTGTCCTTCTTTGCCGATGATACGATTTTATACTAGAAAATCCTAAAGAGTACACCAAAAATCTCCTAGGTCTGATAAATATGTTCAGTAAAGTTGCAGGATACAAAATTAACATACAAAAATCAGTAGCATTTCCATACAATGAAAATGAATTAGCTGAGAAAGAAATCAAGAAGACAATCTCATTTACAATACCTATAAAAAATAAAATACCTGGGAATAAATTTAACGAAGAAAGTGAAAGATCTCTACAAGGAAAACTACAAAACACTGATTAAAAAAATTGAAGAGGGCCAGGTGTGGTGGCTCATGTCTGTAATCCCAGGACATTGGGCGGATCACCTGAGGTCAGGAGTTTGAGACCAACCTGGCCAACGTGGTGAAACCCCGTCTCTAGTAAAAATACAAACATTAGCCAGGCATGGTGGCACACGCCTGTAGTCCCAGCTACTCTTCTCGGGAGGCCAAGGCAGGAGAAATGCTTGAACTCAGGAGGCAGAGGTTGCAGTGAGCTAAGATTGTGCCAAGGCACTCCAGCCTGGGCAACAAACAAGACTCCATCTCAAAAAAAGAAAAAAATTGAAGAGGACACAAACAAATGGAAAGACATCTCTATGCTCATGGATTGGAAGAATTAATATCATTAAAATGATCATACTGCCCAAAGCAATCTACAGAGTCAGAGCAATCCCTATTAAAATACCAATGTTGTTTTTCACCATAATAGAAAAAACAAAATAGAAATAGAAAACACAAAATAGAAAAATAGAAAAAAAAATTTGTATGATACCAAAAAGAGCCTGAACAGCCAAAGCAGTCTGAGCAAAAAGAACAAAGCTGGAGGCATCATATTACCTGACTTCAAAGTATATTACAAGACTATAGTAACCAAAACAGCATGTTACTGGTATAAAAACAGACACATAGACCAATGGAACAGAATAGAGAACCCAGAAATAAATCCACATATTTACAGCCAACTAATTTTTGACAAAGGTGCCAGGAACCTACACTGAAGCAAAAACATCCTGTTCAATAAATCGTGGTGGGATATCCATATGCCGAAGAACGGAACTGGACCCTATCTCTCACCATGTATAAAAATCAACTCAAGATGGATTAAAGATTTAAATGTAAGACTTAAATTATAAACTGCTACAAGATAACATAAGGAAAATGCTTCAGGACATTGGTCTAGGCAAAGATTTTATGCTAATGACCTCAAATGCACAGAAAACAAAAACAAAAATAGATAAATAGAACTATATTAAACTAAAAAGCTTCTGCACAGCAAAGGAAATATTCAGCAGAGTGAAGAGACAATCTGTTGAATGGGAGAAAATATTTGCAAACTATTCATCTGACAAAAGGCTAATATCCAGAATATAAAAGGAACTCAAACAATTCAACAGTAAAAAACAAATAATCCCATTAAAAAGTGGGCAAAAATATGAATAGACATTTCTCAAAAGAAACTAAACCCAAATCCAGCACAACACAAGAAATAACAAAGATCAGAGAACTAAATAAAATAGAAACAAAAAAATACAAAAGATAAATGAAACAAAAAGCATGTTATTTGAAAAGATAAAATTGATAGACCATTAGTGAGATTAACCAAAAAAAGAAGAGAGAAGATCCAAATAAGATCTCATTTTTCAATGAGAAATGAAACTACAGCCAATACTGCAGAAATACAAAAGATTAGCTAAGGCTACTATGAACACTTTTAGGTGCACAAACTAGGAAATCTAGAGGAGATAGATAAATTCCTGGAAATATAAAACCCTCCTAAATTAAATCAGGAAGAAACAGAAACCCTGAACAGACCAATAGCAAGCAGCAAGATTGAATCAGTAGTTAAAAAAAATTGCCAACGAAAAAAGTCCAGGACTAGATGGATTCATAGCTGAATTCTATCAGACAGTCAGAGAAGAATTGGTACCAATCCCACTGAAACTATTGCAAAAGATAGTGAAAGAGGGAATTCTCTCTAAATTGTTCCATGAAGCCAGTATCACCCTAATACCAAAACCAGGAAAGGGCATAACAAGAAAACTACCGGACCAATAGCTCTGATGAACGTAGATGCAAAAATCCTCAGCAAAATGCTAGCTAATCGGCCGGGCGCGGTGGCTCATGCTTGTAATCCCAGCACTTTGGGAGGCCGAGGCTGGCGGATCACGAGGTCGGGAGATCGAAACCACGGTGAAACCCCGTCTCTACTAAAAAAAATACAAAAAATTAGCTGGACGTGGTGGCGGGCGCCTGTAGTCCCAGCTACTCGGAGAGGCTGAGGCAGGAGAATGGCGTGAACCCGGGAGGCGGAGCTTGCAGTGAGCCGAGATCGCGCCACTGCACTCCAGCCTGGGTGACAGAGCGAGACTCCGTCTAAAAAAAAAAAAAAAAAAAAAAAATGCTAGCTAATCAAATCCAACAGCATATCAAAAAGATAAGACGTCATGATCAAACGGGTTTTATATTAGGAATACAGGGATAGTTTAACATACACAAAGTCAATAAATATGATATATTACATAAACAGAATTAGACACAAAACCATACGATCATCTCAATAGGTGCAGAAAAATCTTTGATAAAATCCAGCATCCCTTTATGATAAAAAAAAAAACCCTCAAGAAAATAGGCATAAAACGAACTTAAAGAAATAAAAGCCATATATGACAAACCTACAGCCAACATTATACTGAATGGGGAAGAGTTGAAAGCATTCCCCCCGAGAACTGGAATAAGGCAAGAGTGCCCACTTTCCTCACTTCTAATCAACATAGTACTGGAAGTCCTGGCCAGAGCAATCAACAAGAGAAAGAAATCTAAGGCATCCAAATTGGAAACGAGGAAGTCAAATTGTCACTGTTTGCTGATGATATAATCGTATATCTAGAAAACCCTAAAGACTCATCCAGGAAGCTCTTAAATCTGATAAAGGAATGCAGTAAACTCTCAGGATACAAAATCAATGTATGCAAATCAGTAGCTCTGATATACTCCAACAACGATCAAGCTGAGAATCAAATCAATAACTCAACCCCTTTTACAATAGCTGCAAAAAAAAAGAAAGAAAGGAAGGAGGGAAGGAAGGAAGAAAGAAAAAGAAAGAAAGAAAGAAAGAGAGAGAAAGAAAGAAAGAAAGACAGACAGACTTTGGAATATAACTAACCAAGGAGGTGAAAGATCTCCACAAAGAAAACTACAAAATACTGCTGAAAGAAAGCATATATAACATGAACAAATGTAAACTCATGAATGGGAAGAATCAATATTGTGAAAATGACTACTCTGCCCAAATCAGTCTACAGATTCAATGCAATTTCCATCAAAATACCATCATCATTCTTCATAGATTTAGAAAAAACAATCCTAAAATTCATATGAAACCAAAAAACAACCTGCATAGCCAAAGCAATACTAAGCAAAAAGAACAAATCTGGGGGCATCATATTACCCAACTTCAAATTATATTAGAAGGCTATAGTTATCAAAACAGCATGGTACTGGTATAAAAATAGGCATGTAGACAAATGGAACAGAATAGACAACCCAGAAACAAAGGCAAATATTTACAGCCAACTGATCTTCGACAAAGCACGCAAAAATATAAATCGGGGAAAAGACACCCTATTCAGTAAACGGGCTGGGAAAACTGGCAAGCCACATGTAGAAGAATGAAACTGATTTCTCAGCCTATACAAAAATCAACTGAACATGGATCAAAGACTTAAATCTAAGACCTGAAGCCATAAAAATTCTAGAAGATAACATTGGAAAACCACTTCTAGACATTGGCTTAGGCAAAGAATTCATGGCTAAGACCCCAAAAGCAAATGCAACAAAAACAAAGATAAATAGATGGGACCTAATTAACTAAAAAGCTTCTGCACAGCAAAAGAAATAATCAGCCAAGTAAACAGACAACCCACAGAGTGGGAGAAAATATTTGCAAACTATGTATCTGACAGAGGACTAATATTCATAATCTACAAGGAACTCAAACAAATAAGCAAAAAAAAAAATCCCATCAAAAACTGGGCAAAGGACTTGAATACACAATTCTCAAAAGGAGATATACAGTCAACAAACATGTAAAAATGCTCAACATCACTAATTGTCAGTAAAATACAAGTTAAAACCACAATGAGATACCACCTTACTCCTGCAAGAATGGCCATAATTAAAAAGTCTAATAGATGCTGGCATGGATGTAGTGAAAAGGGAACACTGTTAGACTGCTGATGGGAATGTAAACTAGTACAACCGCTATGGAAAACAGTATGGAGATTACTCAAAGAAAAGTAGAACTACTGTTTAATCCAGAAATCCCACTACTGGGTATCTACCCAAAGGAAAAGAAATCATTATATAAAAAATACACATGCACAACCATGTTTATAGCAGTACAATTTGCAATTGCAAAGATAAGGAACCAACCTAACTGTCCATCAACCAATGAGTAGATAAAGAAAATATGGTATATATACACCATGGAATACTACTCAGCCATAAAAAGGAATGAAATAATGTCTTTTGCAGCAACCTGGATAAAACTGGAGGGCATTATTCTAAGTGAAGTAACTCATAAATGGAAAACCAAATATCATATGTTCTCACAAGTGGGAGCTAAGCTATGAGGATGCAAAGGCATAAGAATGGTATAACAGACTTTGGGGACTTGTAGGGGAAGGTTGGGAGGTGGGTGAGGGATAAAAGACTACATATTGAGTGCACTGTACACTGCTTGGGTGACAGGTGCACTAAAATTTCAGAAATCACCACGAAAAAACTTATCCATGTAACCAAAAACCACCTGTACCCCAAAAACTACTGAAATAAAAATAAAAAGAATTTAAAAATTTAAAAGACATACAAATAGTCAAGATATAAGAAAAAATGCTCAACATCACTAATCAGGAAAATGCAAATTGAAACCACAATAAGATATCATCTTACCCCCGTTAAAATGGTTATTTTATACATACATGTGTATGTATATATGAGATATATATATATATATATATATTTTGAGACAGAGTCTTGATGTGTTGTCCAGGCTGGAGTGCAGTGGCACTATCTTGGCTCACTGCAGCCTCCATCTCCCGGGTTCAAGCAATTCTCCTGCCTCAGCCTCCTGAGTAGCTGGGATTACAGGCACGTATCATCACATCTGGCTAATTTTTGTATTGTTAGTAGAGACAGGGTTTCACCTTGATGGCCAGGCTGGTCTTGAACTCCTGACCTCAGTACTGGAATTACAGGTGTGAGCTACCATGCCCAGCCTAGAATGGCTATTTTTAAAAAGACAAAAAATAACATGCTGGTGACAATGCAGAGAAAAAGGAAGTCTGCACACTGTTGGTAGGAATGTAAATTAATACAACCAGTATGGAAATGTCCAAAAAACTAAAAATAGAACTACTATAGGCTCCAGCAATCCCACTACTAGGTATTTATCCAAAGGAAAAAAATTAGAATATGAAAGAGATGCCTGCACTTGCATGTTTATTGCAGCACTATTCACAATAACAAAGATTTGGAATCAACCTAAGTGTCCATTGATGGAAGAATGGATAAAGAAAATATTATATATACACACACACACACACACACACACACACACACACACACACACACACACGGAATACTATTTGGCCATAAAAAGAATAAAATCATGTCATTTGCAGCAACACGGATCGTACCAGATGTCATTATGTTAAATAAAATAAGCCAGGCACAGAAAGACAAATACCGCATGTTCTCACTCATATGTGGGAGCTAAAGAAGTGGATCTCATGGAGGTAAAGAGTAGAATATAGATACCAGAGGCTGGGAAGGGTGGGTGGATGGAGGGAGATGAAAAGAGCCTGGTTAATGGGTACAAACATACAGTTAAATAGAAGGATTAAGTTCTAACATTCTATAGCAGGGTTAATATAGTTAACAACAGTGTAATGTATATTTTAGAGTAGCTAGAAGAATGAACTTGAAATGTTTCCAACATAGAAGTGATAAATTCTAAAGATGATGGATACTCCAAATACCCTGACTTAATCATTACACATTCGATGCATGGAATAAAATATTTCATGTACCCCATAAATATGTAAAGTATTGTATATCAATAAAAAAAGAATTATCACATGGGAGAAAAATCTAGAAAGTAAAAAGATCGGTAGTGTTCAGGGGTTCTGTGGGAAGGGAGGGAGGGATGAATATTGTGGAGGACAGGAGATTTTCAGGGGCCATGAAACTCTCTAGTATGATATTGTAATGGTAGATATATGACATTATGCATTGTCAAAACCCATAAAATTATACAACACAATGAGTGAATCCTAATGTAGTCTTGAAATGTAAGTTAATAATAATGTATCAATATTAGTTCATCAACTGTCACAAATGTATGCTACCAATGCAAGACATGAATAGTAGGTGAAACCAGGATGTGGAGCTGGGAAGGAAGTATATGAGAACTTCACTTTCTGCTCAATTTTTCTGTAAACCTAAAACTACTCTTAAAAATAAACTGCATTAATTTTTTAAGGTCCATTAATTTTTTTAAAGCAAAGCATTCTTGAATTATCTGGGGCAGATATTTATTTTTAGCAAACCTTTAGCAAAAGACTATGGTCCTTGCTGCATGTTTTAGAATCAATCATCTCCACACTCCTAACATTTCTGTGGGGAAAGTACCAGTGTGATTGCCCCTTACACTGCTGAGGAAACTGAGGCCAGAGTGTGTGAATATCTTACTCAGGGCCACGTTGCAAGTGGCAGGGCCAGGATTCAAGTAACCCTTGCTCCTGGGTGTGAGTCTGCCTCCCCTTAAATAGGCCAAGGGCTGCTGAATGATGGTGTTTATTGCTTCCACCTTGGAGCTTCTTGAATTTGCCATCGGGAAAGTGGTTTTGTTTTGTCCTTTGTAACAAGCCATTCCAAACTGTTATTGGAAGTAGGTGTAATATAAATAATAAAATACTGAAACTAGAGATCTCAGCTGTTCTATAAAGAACCAAAATAAATCTACCTTATACATCCCTTAGTTCCCCAGGTATCATATTGTTTACTCCTTTTTGCATAATTGTCAAGATGGTTTGTATTTAAAATCCCAGAGGATGAAAATATTTAAACCAGATAAGCACAGCGTCAACAGCCTTTTGATAGGGAATTTTTTTTTCTTTTTTGTAGGGAAGAGAGGATCCTATTTTTTAAAAAAGACTCATCATACCACCCCTCCCCGCAAAAAACACACACAACTTAATGGGAGTATAGTAGGTTAAAATGAAGCATAAAATGCAGGTTTGTTTAGGTGTGAAACCATAGCTGACAATGATTTTTACTACTAGCTTCTGTGTTGTTAATACAAATGCCCAATAAGCACAATTTATAAATTGATATATATGGAAGCACGAGAAAGAGCAGGTGTTTTTTTCAACTCAAATGTCTTAATTCACCAAATTGTTTTTTGAATTCCTAGTGTGCACTAGAACCACATTGAGTACTGAGGGTGAGGGAGGGGAGTCAGAAAAGGAGATCAGCCTTTTACCTTCAAGGACCTTGTGACCTGGTTTGACACACATGCAACACATATATATATGAGACATATATATACACACACATATATAATATGCACACATATTTTTATTTTAGGCTGTGTAGGTCATGCTCTCTCTATCACAACTTCTGCCATTGTCGTGTAAAAGCAATCATAAACAATATGTAAATATGCAACACATGTGTGTCAAACCAGGTCACAAGGTCCTTGAGGGTAAAAGGGACATAAGGAGATGCTGCTTACCTTGTAGTTGTTGCTGGAGGGCTGGAGGATGAGAACACAGACTAAAGCATATGGTGAAGGTTTTCTTGTTGCACTGGAACTTACATAGATTCTTTAGGGATGGATGGGAACTAGACTGGTGGAAGAGGGATGGAAGAGCATTCCTGGCCATGGGACTGTCATGGACAAGGCTGAGTCATTCAAGAGTGTACATGACGTGTTCAAGAACAAGTAGTAGATCTATTTTTCTGAGGTAGAGATGTGGAGGAGCTCAAGGAAGATTGTTGGGAAAGGTCTAAAGAGGAAAGATGCTAGAGGGCCAATGAACACACACAGATGAGTTTGTGCTTGAGCTGAAGCGTGACTGGGGGTAACTGCAGGTTTTTGAGCAGTGGCTTCATGAAATAGAAGTGATGGTTTAACAAGACTTGTCCGATACAACTGGCCAGAGGAGAAGCCTCCCTCACAATCTTATCCGACTGCCCAACACAAAAGATGGGCTGTTTTCTTATCCCTGATTTACACTGAGAAAATCCTGCTATTTTCCCTACCAACAATAAGAATCATTCATTGAATGCCTACTTTTTGCCAGAAGAAAAGCTCCAGCCTTCTCACAATTCCAAAAGGTAGATAATAATTATCTTTGTTTATATTAAAAGATACAGGTCAGAAGATTAAGTGATTTGCTCAAAGCCACATTTGAGGGTCAGATTTTTAACCCAGATTTTCTTGGTTCCAAAGACCATGCATCACCTATTAATATTTTCCCCATCTGTGCTTATCTAGCAAAGTGACCTATAGACTCTTTACTAGTAGGCTAAGAGTTACCAAACTTTCCTATAAAAGGCCAGATAAATATGATATACATATATATCATATGTAAATATGAGACATATATATACACACACATATATAATATGCACACATATTTTTATTTTAGGCTGTGTAGGTCATGCTGTCTCTATCACAGCTTCTGCCATTGTAGTGTAAAAGCAATCATAAATAATATGTAAACCAATGAGTGTGGCTGTGTTTCAATAAAACACAGAAATTTGAATTTCATATAATTTTCATGTGTCAGAAATATTATTTTAAATTTTATGATCTATTTTATTTTTATTCTTTTCCAATCACTTAAAAATATAAAAATCATGCTTAGTCATGGGCCATATGAAAACGGGCAGTGGCCTTTTGACTTGTGGGCCATGGCATGCCAATCCCCATTTTAGATTTATAGATTAGAGCACTAAGCTAATAAAGCCACCATTAAATGATTTGTCTCCATAAAAGACAGATTGCTGTATGCTGCCAAAAATCCTGTTTTGTCCGCAATATGCTGTTGTCCTGTTTTTAGTCAAGTGTCTTGCAGAGTTACAGGGGATTACAAGGTCAAAGATAGCTCAGCGCAATCCAAACAACGATAGAAAAAACAATATATTTGTCCTTCTCACAAATGTAATGTCAAGAACATTTCTGTTATCGTCTAGCTAAAATGTTCTAAAAATGTGTTAATTGTAGGTTTTGGATTCTAAAAATGTCTCCATGAAAAATGGCACAAAGCACTTTTTCTGTTATCTAATATGTTGTATAGGCACTCAGTAAATATTATAGCAGTCCATGGTCAGGGTTTATTACATTAGAACTCCTGGGTTTAGCTCCATATTAGCTTGCTTTTAATTCTTTAGATCCCTGATTCGCTTACTTCATTTACTCACCCCTTAATCAGTAAACATTGCACATCTACCACAAGTCCAGACTTATGCTGGGTGCTGGAAATTCAAAGTTGAACACTAAAGTCCTTGCCTCAAGGAACTCATGATAGGGAGAGAAGTCAAACACATAGAAATAGCAATAATATTGAATATACTAAATGCCACAGTACCGATGTGTTCTGGTGCTGAGGAAACACACAGAGATGGGCTCTGCCTGGGTGAACCAGAGAGTACCAAACAATACTTTTAAAGGAGGGTGAGATCCGAACCAAATCTGGAAGAATACATTCACTCATGATGCTCTCATTTAGGAATGAGAACAATACTAACTCTAACTTGTTACGTAAAAGACAAAGGCAACGGAGGGCTGCTGGAAAGCCATGAAACTGTGGTCTGGTCAGTGTTGTTGAACTGGATCATAGCTAGTAAACAAGACACATGCAAGTCCCACATGCAACACACTTGTAATGTATTTTATGCACTATACTTTTAGTGTATTTTATTTTCAACATTTCATGAAAAATATTGGGTAATAAAATAGAACACAAAATTTGTAAGCGGTAAGATAACCCAATTTTCCCCAAAATTTCATTTGAAAATAATATAAGGGTACATATTTAATTTTTAACTAAATTTAAGACTCATATATCCAAATATTTTGGAAAAGTAGAATGCATTCTCACCTGAAGGACCTTCCTAATTCTTTTTAGATTGTGTATCAAGAGTAGGTTTTTCTCTTTGGAAACACGACCTAACTGTTCATCCAGTTGTATTAATAAGTTTTGAAGAAGAATCGTTGCCATGGTTTCATTGTTAGAAGCTGCCTCCCTAAAAAAAAAGGATTATTACACAACAGAAAACAACTCGGTAAAATGTCTACTTTTTTACCATATTAACTTTAAAACAATAAACCTATTACACGGTGATAAGCCTTTAAAAGTTTTAAAAAATTAAATTGTAAACATGAAGAGATGCTCAACATCACTAATCATTAAGGAATTTCAAGTCAAAATCAGAGTAAGATACCACTTCATACCCATTAGGGTGGCTATTATAAAAAGGAAAAGAAAAAACAGAAAATGAGTGTTGGTGAGGATACAGAGAAATTGTGCAATGCTGGTGGGAAGGTAAAATGGTCAATCACTGTGGAAAACTATATGACAGTTACCCAAAATATTAAACATAAAATTGCCATATGATCCAGCAATTCCACATCTGGATATATACCCAAAAGAATTAAAAGCAGGGACTCAAACAGATATTTGCATACCAATGTTCCTAGCAGAGTTATTAGCAATAGCCAAAATGTTTAAACAACCCAAATGTCCATTGACAGATACATTTATAAAACAAAATGTGATATATACAAACAATGGAATATTATTGAGCTTCAAAAAGGAAGAATATTCTGATACGATACCTGTTAAACATGAATGAATTTTGAAAACATTACACTAAGCAAAATAAGTCAGTTACAAAAGGACAAATATTGTGTGATTCCAATTATCTAAAGTACTTAGAGTAGTCAAATTCACAGAGACAGAAAATAGAATGGTGATTGCCCGGGGTTGGGGGTGGAGGATTAGGGAGTTACTGTTTAAAGAGTACAGAGTTTCAGTTTGGAAAGATGAAAAAGTTCTGCAGATGGATGGTGGTGATGGTTGCATAATAATGTGAATATATGTAATGCCACTGAACAGTACACCAAAAACAATGGTAAATTTTATGTTATGTGTATTTTACCATAATAAAAAAGATGGCCAAAAAAATTAAATGGTATAAGGTCAATAGAGCTTTGAAGAGTATAAATCTTACTGAGAAAAAAATACTGATTTACATTGAGTCTGTGATAAAGAACTGACAATCAATTGATTTGCTTCTTTTTTAATATATGAAAAATTATTTGGGTTTTTGTTTACAGAGAAAAGAAGCACTAGAACAATTAAGTTTTCATTTACAATGAATGGAACCAGAAATGACAATTATTCCCCTTCTTTGGGAAGGCTTTTCAAATCCTTAAGAAAGTTCTTTACCTGAAAAGAATGCATCTACTGAGTCAAAAGTGGACCATAAAATAAATTCACATGGATACAGCATCAGACATTTGTGCATCAACTTCTAGGGAAAATATGTTTGATCCTACCAGTCTTGATTTTCTATCCACTGGGCCAACAGATGCCGAATTTCCATGGGAAAGTTGTCATCATAGAATTGATCCACCTGCTCCAAAAACTTGATTTCTAACTGTTGGACTTGATTCCACTGAGACATGCTATAAAAGAAGGGGTAGAATTAGAGTTTTAAAATGTTGTTCATAGCCCTAGTACATATTTTCTTCTTTCCTTAGAATTAGTCAATGTTATGACTGAATTCCAATATATCCAAGGATACAAAAATTTCAGTACGGTTTTTTTTCATAATTCAACCCTAATGAAGGGAGCAGCCTTCTTTCTGTGTCCCTAAACTACAGCCTTCCTTGCTCTAAAATGAACTCCTGTTCCACCTGCTCCAGAAAGCTTTCACTCCCACTCCCCCAAACACCCCACATCCTGCCCACAGCTGTCCACGTGGATTTCTATTATCAACAAGCTCTTTCCCTATCTCTTGTCCCCTCAACACTTGGAGCAACTTGAAGGCAAACATATTTGACATTTACTATACCTCCTGAAACCCTGTAAGACTTTATATTTGAGGAACAACCCCCCAAGAAGCTTCTTTTATATGAAATTGCCGAATTTCTTTCTTCTTTATTTCAGATTTGTCTGGCTTCTAGAGTCAGCTTTATGTTCCTGACTTCTAGTCCGATTTTGTCTTAGCTTCATGAAGAATTTTATGTATGCATTTTCGTAGGCTCCAGTTTTTTAAATTAAAAATATTTCTGAACCAGTGAATGTCTTTTGTTTCTCTCTGTGAGGATCCACTATAGGTGGGCAAAGCTCTTAAAGGATGTAGTCTTTTTGTCTCTGAGAAACATCTGATAGTGGTTAAACCCTCAAGTTACTTAAGGAGTAAGAAACCACACTTGATACCTATTTAGCAGCCTGTCATAAAACAAAAGTACGCATTTCCCCCTTGTAACCCCACTCTGGCCAATTTAGAAGGTGTAGACATATTTCCTAACTCAGAGAAATTAGTATGACACTGCCTCCTTGAAATTACAGCATTTTATGTTTTTGAAAGTCAAATTTTTGGTTGTTTTCTCAGCAATTCTAAGTCAAGTAAAAACACCAAACCCCCTTTTACATGATTAATCACCATAACATTTCAACATATCTCATAGATAGGCTAAGGTTTCCTTTTGCCTATAGAACACCAGGGTAATTTCATATATTTCATATACATATTATTCAGGTTTCAAATAGAATCATTTTGAGCACCTTTTCCTTGAGCTCCTGGTAAATGACTTAAAATTTATAGAAAAACATGTTGCCAATGTTTTGCTAAAGAGAAAGCAAGCAGGAAAAGAAGTAATGTTTTATGTGCATATCATTTTATATTTATGAAAACCTTTACACTTTACAATTCTAGCATATTGTAAATGCTCAATCAATGCTTGTTAAACGAAGAATGAGTGGCACTCCTGACATTGCTATGAATAGGGTAGATGGATATAAGTAGTATGTCAACTTTAAAAAGGAAAAACTTGAAGATCAAATAGGCGAAATGACGCCTGCCTAATGTGTGAGGCTTCTAAGGGGCAACCTGAGGTTTTCTGAGCCTGAACCATTTGTCTTTCCAGATATTGGATGTGTATATATTCCACACAAAATTGGAACATTTGTTCTCATGCTACTATCAACATAAAATATCTATCAATCTATTTTAGTTAATGACAACAGAGAACATGAGTTGAAAATAGCATTACAATTTTTCATCATACTATTGTTAAACCCCTGCTACGATTTGGATGAAAATCTGTTTTCTAACTAAAACTTACAGGTAGATGGGAGGAATAAGTTCTAGTGCTGTAACACTAGGATGAATATGGTTAACAATAACTTAGTGTATATTTTCAAAAAGCTAAGAAGATTTTCAATGTTCACAACACAAAGTAATGATAAATGTTTGAGGTGATGGATATGCTGAATATCCTTTGATCATAACACATTGTTCATATTTATTGAAATATCACTCTATATTCCATAAATATTTACAATTGTGTGTCAAATGAAAATAAAAGGAAAATTAAAAAAATAAAAATAAACACGGAAAAAATCACTACTAAGATCTGAGTCTTTCGGAGAGCTGAATTCAAAGCTGAAAAAAGGAAGAAGAAGGAATACATAGTCCTAGGACATTTTCTACTGCAGCCTCTGGGAACGCCTTTAGACATCCTTCAGCAGGTTTCTTTGCTTTCACTCTCTAGGGGATATTTCTTTCTCATGAAAACTGTTACCTTGCTTCTGAAAACTGAGTGCCTGTCTGTTCTTTTTGCGTGCAGTCCCTAGAAGATCCCACTAAAGGGGCATTTTGTCCCACTGTCTGTGAGCTGGTGGTGCCGCTTTGGCTCTGTGGCCTGTAGCTTGCAAAAGGAGATGACCTGCCCTAAAATGTCACTCGCGCCCATCAAAGCCACAGTCACCGGCTGCCGTAGATGCAAGCTTTTTTCTGAAATCCAGGTACGCTAATCTAAAGTCAGACATCACAGCTCTAGAGAAGCTGGCTTAAGAAAGTGACTTGCAGCCTCCGCGAGGACACACCTCCGCAGCCGCCGCAGCTCCCCTGGCCCCCGCTGGGAGATTCGCCCGGGCACCGTGGCGCGGGCCTGCGGAGCGGTTTTCGCGGAGAGCCAGTGCCAGGGCGCATCTGTGGGTCGTGGAGTCGGGCGCTTCCTTCTATAATAACCCTCTTCAGGCAGGTTAAAATGAAGCAATTGTCAAAACGCCAAGCGAAAGCAAAGCTTCAGAGCACCCTGCATAATAAGCGTGTCCTCCTCGCAAGAGGCAGCCAGAAGGTGTGGTCTGGCCACTTACCTAGCGCTCTCTCAGCACAGGTCCCAGGCGGTGCTCAAGTCCAAAGTCAGAAGCGCCCCTCACAGTCCCTAGGAGAAAGCCGCTGACGCCATCGTCAGTAGGGGATTTGCATTTCTCCTCCCACTTGAGGCTTTCCTGTGCGTCAGTGTTCGAGTCTCTGGGACTTTACTTGGGTCAGTTCCCACCCACTCTTTATTCTAGAAATGCTAACACGCAGAAACTGCCAGGCTGGAGCCCCTTCACCGGGCGTCCTCTTCCCTCTTATCCCTCCCAGCCGCTCTTGCAACTGCAGGTGGCTCAGGAGTGCCAGGGTAAAGGGGAGGGGCGGGGTATACATTTTCTTCAGTGGTTTCCTTAGACAATCCGAGATCCGCTGCAAAGTTACTTACCTGGAGCTCAGTTCTTCAGCTTCCTCTCTCCCTAGTATAAGGCTCCACTCAGCCTGATGAGCCACCCCTGGGATAGAAGGGATGGGTAGCCAGGATCAAAACACCAAACTCATAGACCTTACTGGGCTCCAATTCCAGCGGGGTCCGCTCACTCCGAGGAGGGTGACCTGACCCAGAGGTTTGGGCCAACTCCTGGGTAGGCCACCAGTGCCTGCCCTTCCTGGCCCAGCCTCCTCCTACTCTCCTTGAGTAGCCTTGCCCCTGGTTGCTACGGCGCGTTCTTCTCCCTTTGTGACATCAGCCTGTTCTAGAATCACAGAGTTGGAGGAAGTCTTAGTCCCATCTAATGCTAAATCCTCTTTCATATCTGAAGAGACCCAGTGAGGTGACCAAGACGACTCAATAAGTTAGCCACGGAGCCCGATAATAGCCCAGGTGTTTCCCTTCCCACCTCAGTGGTCTTTTCATTTCATCTCCTTGTAGTTAGCTCTTAATCCCTTGATTCACAGTAGGGGTTCAATAAAGACAAGTCCAGGCGTGGTGGCTCACACCTGTAATCCCAGCACTTTGGTAGGCTGAAGTGGAAGGACTGCTTGAGCCCAGGAGTTTGAGACCAGCCCAGGCAACACAGTAAAACCCCACCATATATTAAAAAATCAATAAAAATGTTTTAAAAAGTAAAAATAGTAAAACAAAGACAAAAATAAAGGCAGACAGACTGAAAAAAAGGTAGAAAGTGTCACTCAATTTGATTATACACATGCTTAGAGCAATATGCCAAGGTGAGAGGCCTGCCTCCCTCTCCCCTGATGGATATCACACAGGTACACTCTCTGGATTCTTCTCTCCCAGGTGACATTATTATCATGTGCTTAAACTTACCACCCACCCCCAAATAGGTCAGTCAATCCAAAGTCACACTTTCCATATCACTCTAAATTTCCTGGTTAGGTAGGCCTGGTCCCCACTGCTTGCTTGTTCAGTGGGCAGTTTCCAGGAGCTTATGCTGCTCTGACCCTACATGAGAAAGTGCCAATTTCAGGCTATTCCATAAGCTACTAAGCAAAGTCTGATTTTCTTCTGGAGAAGCTGTCACTGCCCATAAGAAAAAAATCCAAATTCTTGGCACTTTAAGTTCTGTGCAGTTTGGTCCCAACCTATCCAGGAAACTTTTCTCCCCTATAAGAGCCCATGATGTGACCCAAAACAGTAACCTCGGCTGCCCAGATTAACCTCATATTTCACTACCGATGCTTTCTTCAACTGGATATTCCTCCCTGAGCCTACCTACTTAGTGAAATCCTATAGTTCTCAGTGAAGACTTCCCGATGACCTGAACCCACAGCAATGTTTCCCTGCTCCAAATTCTTGTCATACTTCCTGTCCAAACCAGTGCTCTCCAAGAGAAATAAAATGCAAGCCACATATGTAATTGTAAATTGTCTCATAGCCACGTTAAAAAGGAAAAAAGCACAGGTGAAATTAATTTTAATATTGTAAATAACCCAATATATACAAGAATCTTAACATTTTGGCATATAATCAGTATAAAAAAATTATTAATAAGATACTTTGAATTCCTTATTTCATACTCAATCTCTGAAGTCTGGTGTGTATTTAGCACTTACAGGGCATGTCAGTTAGGACTAGCCACATTCCAAGCCACATGTGGCTAGTGGCTGCCATGTTGGACAGTGCACATCTAGACCACTTATTTATCACTTTTCACTTCCTGCCTCATAGTGCTAGTCACACTGGTTTTACATGTCCTTATCATTATCATATTCAATTGCTGAGTGCCTGCTGTACAAAACACAGAGTTTGTTCTCTTCCTCCTTTTCAGGGCCTTACCTCGGGGCTTCCACAGCAGTTTTTAAACCTTTTGTTCTCAAGATACCGCTATTCCCTTAAAAATTGTTGACAAACCCAAGGAATGTTTGTGTATTAGTGTTCTGGATGAAATTTTTATTTACTGTGTTAAAACTTAAATCTGAGAAAAAATTAAAATACGTACTTAATTTATTCCTTTAAAATGACAATAATAAACTCACTCTGTGTTAAACATGTTTTAAGAAAAACAAATATATCTTCCAACATGAAAAACTTAATGAGAAGAGTGGCATTTAAAAAATCTCTTTAATGTCTGGTTTGAGAGAAGACAGCTGGATTCTCATATCTGTTTCTGCATTTAATCTGCTGCAAAGTATTATTTTGGTTGACATGTTTGAAGAAAGTATGGACTCACACATTTATGTCGTTGGAAAAGGGGAGTATTATAGTGACCTTTTCAAATAATTATTCTTCTTTGATACCACATCAAAACTCAATGAGTGGTAGTTTCTGAAGGGCTAGTTGCATTGTGAACTCTGAAACCTTATCAATATACTTTATGTATACTGTTACATTCAAATCTTTGTTGTATATATTTTGAATGAAACTATTACCCACAAATTATTTTGCAATGTCAGACACTGGTCATTTGAAAAACATTGGTCCACTGAAGTATGCAGATTTTCTAAATGCTGACACATTTTATCATACAATGTTCAGAAATTCATGTCAGGTAATATCAATGTTGATCTCATCATGTAAGTATTTTAAATACTGGGAAGCAGTCAAGCTCAAATTCTAATTTTTGCTTGAAAGCTCAGTTTTATTATTGGCAACGGCTACTACCAGTTGTTTTCCTTGAAGTGACAGGCTCATCTTGGCAACTCGAACAATCACGCAAGTGCTTTTCCTCGAGATGACCATCATCCTTTAATATGTGCCTTTTCCATTTCATCACAAAGAATATTAAAAAGACATGTACTTAAGGTCTGAGATTTAATAAAATTAATAATTTTTACTGCCTCATCAAAAACATTCTTAAGTCAAATTGGCATTTTAAAATTTTTATTGTAAGTGCATGGTGGTGAAATATACAACTGCTAGTATAATTTGGCACTACTTGCTTGCTTTGTGCTAAGGCCCCAACAGTTTCACCCACCTTTGCTTTGGTACCATTGGTGCAAATATCAGCAGAGTGAAAAGACAAAACTGTATTAGTATTATTATAAAAATAGTTTAACCTTACAGATGCCCTAAAAAGATCTCGGGGACCACTCCCAGGGATCTGCATGTAACACTTAGAGAACCTCTGCTCTATTTGCCATATGCTGCCAACTGTAACTCGTTTATCCAGAGATGTCTATCATGAGGGTCTCTCTGCCCAAATACACACTTTTTTCTTGGTTAAAGCTTCTGCCTTGAACCTCTGTCTTCCTTCTCTATTTCATGAGTGGAGCAAGACATCTAAGAAAGGGTGCTTCTATGTCCAATTTGTTTCTCTTTTTTAGAATCAAAACTAAATAAGCAGGTCCTCAGTTTCTTGATCCTACACTGGCCCTGGCCTCATCAGTCCCTCAGAGACAAAGACATAAAAAAATTCGAAGTAAAATGAAGAACAAACCATATGCTAAAATGAAACCCCTGTAAGGTTTTCCAAATTCAAAGGCCCCCACAGATTCCTGTCTCCTTTCTAAAACAGCCACCCAGTTGCCCTGGTGATAAGCCCTATATCTAATTTTTTGCTGTATCATCCTAAGAAGAAAATCCCAGATTAAAGACTTTCAGAAAAGTAGATTCTAGTTCCGGTGTGTCAATTTCTAGTGGCACAAAGTTGTATAAGTTACCTAACTTCTCTAACCCCAAAACTTCCTGTCTATAAAAGTGGGGATATTATATCCCACCTGAAATTGCTGGGAAGAGTCAAAGATATAATGTAAGAAGTGAGATCAGGTTAAATGCTAAATCAATAGCTGTTAATAATAGAATAATAAACAAGTTATGGGTAACTTTGGCAGTCACCAGGTTAACCCTCCAGCTTCCCTGCCACCATGCTGTACAGAGCGGAAATGGAGATGAAGAGAGGCCAGATGGGGTAGGCAGGTTCACGGTTGTAAATAGAAGACAGGGTGGATTCAAAATCAGTTCTGATTGTGCTTTTCCCACTCTGCCCAGTGGAGCTGCTTTTGTGGGAAACAGAGAGAGGAAGAGAGAGGATATCACTCTTGCCGCTGATAAGGGAAGTAAACCAGCTCCACCTTCTCCCAATTTTTGTACAAAGAATATAAACATTTGCTAGTTTCAGTTTTGTGGTATCACCATACTTCTCCTCTCCTCTCTTAAGTGTTCTGAGGAAACTGGGGTGAGCTGGAGTTGGAGGTTGGACAGACAATACGCACATGCGGAAAGATGCGTTGAGTTCCCTGGTTGCATATGCTAGTACCACATGAGTGGGACAGCAAGGATTATTGCGATAAGATGGCCTGGTGCAAATCTCATCGACTCATCTGTGTGCAGGTTGCTCTAGCTCCATCAGATCAGGAACATTGTCTTGTAAAAGGGTTTAATATCAATCTTGCTAATTTTCTGAAGTTCAGTTCCCAATGACTCTGCTCCCTCTACTGCCATCTCAGAAGCATTGCAATTTACAAATCATAGTCATATACCTCCATGCCAGACATAGTGCCAAGAACTTCACATGCATTGTTTTAGTTAATCCTCACAGCACTCCATAGGATTAAATATCATGATTATCTCCAATTGGCAGATAAGGGGACAGAGGTTTAGTGAGCTTTAGTGAGGCTAATCAGAGGTAAGGACAGATTTGGGATTCAAACTAAGGACTGTCTGACTCCAGAAACAATGCCCATAACCATTCTGCTTTACTAAAAATCTTATCTGCTCTTATGAGAAAAGCAATAACTTGCTCAGAGAGCTATAGAGGAAATAAGTTTGATGACTTAAACATGAATTCCAAAAAAGAGAGGATCATTGCATAGTCCAATCTTTCGGCTTCCCTGGGCCACACTGGAAGAACTGTCATGGGCCACACATAAAACACACTAACGCTAACAATAGCTGATGAGCTTTAAAACAATCTCATAACGTTTTAAGAAGTTTAAGAGTTTGTGTTGGGCTGCACTTAAAGCCGTCCTGGGCCGTATGCAGCCCATGGGCTGGACACACTTTGTCTACAGTTTTCTTTTCTTGTAATGTCTTCTGGAAGCTTGGATAGAATTGGTATTATTTCTTCCTTAAATGTTTGAAAAAAAATCACCAGTGAAGTAATCTTTGACTGGAGATTTTTTTTGGTGGGAAATTTTTAAACTACAAATTCAATTTATTAGATCTAGGACTACTTAGGTTACCCATTTTCTCTTGAGTGAGCTTTGCCGGTTTGTGTCTTTCAAAGAATTTATATATTTCATCTAAACTGTTATTATATACATAAAATTGTTTGTAATATTCCCTTTTAGCAAGTTATTCTTTTAATTCCCTTTTATTCCAGTTATTCTTTTAATAGCTGGAAAACTGTAATAATCTCACCTCTCTCAATTCTGATATTGGTAGTTTGTGTCTTCTTTTTTCCCCCCAGGACAGTTTTACTAAAAGTTTATCAATTTTATTTACATTCTCAAAGAACAAACTTTTGGTTTCATGGACTTTTTTCTATTGTGTTTCATTGACTTCCACTCTTCAAGAATCAAGGGGAGCCCTTTGCAGTCTTCTTCCTGGTACTCTGCCCTATAAATTCTGACCAAAACTCTCTACTCTGCCTCTTCAACTCTGAGAGAATGCCAGGCTTTATTCGAGTTTCCTCTTTCTGTGCTGGAGCTTGGAAACTTTCTCCAGAAAGTAAGCTAGGAGAATCATAAAGATTGTCTCATTTGTTCACTTCTCTTGCACTGCCTATTTGTCAATTTCTGAAAAATCATTGTTTCACAGTTTTTGTTTGTTTGCTTAGCTGTGTGTTTAACATGAGCAGGTAATCCACTACGGAGGGGTTGCCAGATTTAGCAAAACAAAACAAAATAAGACTGCCAGTTAAATTTGAATGTCAGACCGACAACGAATAATTTTTTCCGTCTGTATATGACCCATATTTATAGTATAAGTATGTTTGAAATTCAAATTTCAGTGGGCTTCCAGGATTTTTATCTGGAAACCCTAATCCCTGTTAATATATTATGTCCAAAAGCAGAAGTCCCCTGAGACTCTTTTAGGTGCTAGAGCTTGTACTTGTTGGAAATCTATTCAATTCAGTATGAACTATTTACTGAGCTCATACATCACAATGAGAATAATTTAGGGTTGAATTGGTAGAGAAGACAAAATAAGCATATGAAATTAATAATGCTCAGTTGAATGGCAATGCCAAATGTAAATGCCACAGGAATTCAGAAGAATGACCACAATGAACTGAAGTAGTCAGAAAAAGCCAGAAGATGAGGTTAATAAAAAAAAGTGAAGGATGAAAGAACTGTATTCAGGTATGGAGAATAGTGATGCTCAGCCTGCTTAAAGAAGGTCAGGTCCTGACCCAGGACTAAGACCGGCATCCTTCTAGACAGGGAGAAGAATAACCTAAACCAAAGATTTATAGAGGGTCATTATAAACAAGATTAGTTGGTATCAGTGTCTCTAAGAATAGCTGTTTAGTTTGCTCATTATGCAAGAGTGACTGGTTGAGGGGGATGAGTGAGGACTGAAATCTAAACTGAGCTTCAGTTCCCAAGACATAAGTGTTGGTGCAGGGCTGCAGCCAAATGGAGGAAGAAATGATTTTTCTAACTTGAATGTGCCTTGTGGGGCCTCTGAGGTCTTGGTGGGAACTTCAGTATCTTCCTTCTGAGTAGCTGTGATATGATGACTTCTGTAACTTGACCCAGACTTTTTAGTGCTAGAGTCACTATGGGGAGAGATGGGTGGAGAAGTTAGAAGATACATCATCTCTGAACTGTGAGCATTCTGTACTGGGCTATTGTGCAGAAGAGGGTGAGAAGGGACAGGATGAAATTGGTTTTATAGTTGGGGGGAACAAAGTAGGTGAAGGGAGATGGAGCTGATAGGGCTTTAGATGAATATGTGATAGAACCCCTCTGAAGTTCGGCACCAGCACCCAGAGGTCTGAATATCAACAGTCTGAAATATTGGTGCCATCCAATAAAGAGTGGCCCCTAAATCAAGCACTGTGAACTCAAAGCCTTCCTGGGACAGCCAGATGATGGGGCCTGTAGAGAATCAATCTTTCTTTCTTTCTTCCTTTTTTTTTTTTTGACAGAGTCTCACTCTGTCACCCAGGTTGGAGTGCAATGGCGCAATCTTGGCTCACTGCAACCTCTGCCTCCCGGGTTAAAACGATTCTCCTGCCTCAGCCTCCCCAGTAGCTGGGATTACAGGCCTGCACCACCATGCCTGGCTAAATTTTTAAATATTTTTAGTAAAGATGGGGTTTCCCCAAGTTGGCCAGGCTGGTCTCAAATTCCTGACCTCAAGTGATCCACCTCCCTCAGCCTCCCAAAGTGCTGGGATTACAGGCTTGAGCCACTATGTCCAGCCAGAGAATCTCTCTAACAGGACGCTGGAAATTTGGATGTTTAAGAAAAAAATCACCTGAATTTCAATTGTGTTAGTATAATTCAAAGAACTTAACCACATACACACACACACACACACACACACACACACCCCAAAACACAGTATAGACGCACCACACTGTTCTAACTAAATAATACACATCTATAGGTGTCAATGCTGCCAAATTTCCTTCTCTGTTTGAAACCAATATTTCCCAGCCCTGATCATCCTGTGCACTGCCACTGTTATCTACTGGGAGTCTCCCAAAAATGGGAAAGAAAGGGAAGAGGGAGGAAGAAGAGAACCAAACCAAATATTACTCTTTATAGCCAGGTGGGTGAATGTGAGTATTTTAGAGGATGTGAATCTTAACAGTTACTTTCACCCCTCTTATCATTCAGCAGTTTGATCTTTTTAAAACAATGAGGCTGCATAGGAAGAGCTCTGGTCTGCAGCTCCCAGCATGATTGATGCAGAAGATAGGTGATTTCTGCATTTCCAACTGAGGTACCTGGTTCATCTCATTGGGACTGGTTGGACAGTGGGTTCAGCCCACAGAGGACAAGCCGAAGCAGGATGGGGCGTTGCCTCACCCAGGAAGTGCAAGGGGTCTGGGGATTTCCTTTTCCTGGCCAAGGAAAGCTGTAACAAACTGTACTTGGAAAAATGGGACACTCTCGCCCAAATACTGCACTTTTCCCATGGTCTTAGCAACCAGCAGACCAGGAGATTCTCTCCCATGCCTGGCTCAGCGGGTCCCACACCCACAGAGCCTTGCTCATTGCTAGCGCAGCAGTTTGAGATTGAGCTGCGAGGCAGCAGCCTGGCAAAGGGAGGGGCGTCCACCATTGCTGAGGCTTGAATAGGTAAACAAAGCGGCTGGGAAGCTCAAACTGAGCAAAGCCCACCACAGCTCAGCAAGGCCTCTGCCTCTATAGACTCCACCACTATAGGCAGGGCATAGCAGAACAAAAGGCAGCAGAAACTTCTGCAGACTTAAACATTCCTGTCTGACAGCTCTGAAGAGAGCAGTGGTTCTCCCTGCATGGGGTTTGAGCTCTGAGAATGGAGAGACTGCCTCCTCAAGTGGGTCCCTGAACTCTGTGTAGCCTAACTGGGAGACACCTCCCAGTAGGGGCCGACAGACACCTCATACAGGTGGGTGCCCCTCTGGGATGAAGCTTCCAGAGGAAGGATCAGGCAGGAATAGTTGTTGTTCTGCAATATTTGCTGTTCTTCAGCCTCTGCTGGTGATACCCAGGCAAACAGGGTCTGGAGTGGACCTGAAGCAAACTCCAACAGACCTGCAGCTGAGGGACCTGACTGTGAGAAGGAAAACTAACAAACAGAAAGGAATAGCATCAACACCAACAAAAAGGACATCCACACCAAAACCCCATCTGTAGGTCACCAACATCAAAGACCAAAGGTAGATAAAACCACAAAGATGAGGAGAAACCAGAGCAGAAAAGCTGAGAATTCTAAAAACCAGAGCGCCTCTTCTCCTACAAAGGATCGCAGCTCCTCTCCAGCAAGGGAACAAAGCTGGATGGAGAATGACTTTGGTGAGTTGACAGAAGTAGGCTTCAGAAGGTCGGTAATAATAAACTTCTCTGAGCTAAAGGAGGATATTTGAACCTATCGCAAAGAAGCTAAAAACCTTGAAAAAATGTTAGATGAATGGCTAACTAGAATAAAGAGTGTAGAGAAGAACTTAAATAACCTGAAGGAGCTGAAAACCATAGCAGGAGAACTTCGTGATGCATGCACAAGCTTCAATAGCCCATTGGATCAAGTGGAAGAAAGGATATCAGTGGTTGAAGATAATATTAATGAAATAAAGTGAGAAGACAAAGTTAGAGAAAAAAGAGTAAAAAGAAATGAACAAAGCCTCCAAGAAATATGGGACTATGTGGAAAGACCAAATCTATGTTTGATTGTTGTACCTGAAAATGACGGGGAGAATGGAACCAAGTTGGAAAATACTCTTCAGGATATTATCCAGGAGTACTTCCCCAATCTAGCAAGGCAGGCCAACATTCAAATTCAGGAAATACAGAGAACACCACAAAGATACTCCTTGACAAGAGCAACCCCAAGACACATAATTTTCAGATTCAGCAAGGTAGAAATGGAGGAAAAAATGTTAAGGGCAGTCAGAGAGAAAGGTTGGGTTACCCACAAAGGGAAGAAGCCCATCACACTAACAGCGGATCTCTTGGCAGAAACTCTACAAGCCAGAAGAGAGTGGGGGCCAATATTCAACATTATTAAAGAAAAAATTTTCAACCGACAATTTCATATCCAGCCAAACTAACCTTCATAAGTGAAGGAGAAATAAAATCCTTTACAGACAAGCAAATCCTGAAAGATTTTGTCACCACCAGGCCTGCTTTACAAGAGCACCTGAAGGAAGCACTAAACATGGAAAGGAACAACTGGTACCAACCACTGCAAAAACATGCTAAATTGTAAAGACCGTCGATGCTAGGAAGAAACTGCATCAATTAATGGGCAAAATAACCAGCTAACATCATAATGACAGGATCAAATTCACACATAACAATATTAACCTTAAATGTAAATGGGCTAAATGCCCCAATTAAAAGACACAGACTGGCAAATTGGATAAAGAGTCAAGACCCATCAGTGCACTGTATTCAGGAGACCCATCTCACGTGCAGAGACACACATGGGCTCAAAATAAAGGGATGGAGGAAGATCTACCAAGCAAATGGAAAGCAAAAAAAATAGCAGGGTTTGCAATCCTAGTCTCTGCTAAAACAGACTTTAAATCAACAAAGTTCAAAAGAGACAAAGAAGGCCATTACCCAATGGTAAAGGGATCAATTCAACAAGAAGAGCAAACTATCCTAAATATATATGCACCCAATACAGGAACACCCAGATTCATAAAGCATGTCTTTAGAGGCCTACAAAGAGACTTAGACTCCCACACAATAATAATGGTAGACTTTAACACCCCACTGTCAGTATTAGACAGATCAATGAGACAGAGGTTAACAAGGATATCCAGGACTTGAACTCAGCTCTGCACCAAGTGGACCTAACAGGCATCTACAGAACTCTCCACCCCAAATCAACAGAATATACATTCTTCTCAGGACAGCATCACACTTATTCTAAAATTGACCACATAGTTGGAAGTAAAGCAACCCTCAGCAAATGTAAAAGAACACAAATCACAGCAAACTCTCTCAGACCACAGTGCAATCAAATTAGAACTCAAGAAACTCACAAAAAATGCACAACTACATGGAAACTGAACAACCTGCTCCTGAATGACTACTGGGTGAATAACGAAATGAAGGCAGAAATAAAGATGTTCTTTGAAACCAATGAGAACAAAGACACAACATACCAAAATCTCTGGGACACATTTAAAGCAGTGTGTAGAGGGAAATCTGTAGCACTAAATGCCCACAAGAGAAAGCAGGAAAGATCTGAAATCGACACCCTAACATCACAATTAAAAGAACTAGAGAAGCAAGAGCAAACAAATTCAAAAGCTAGCAGAAGGCAAGAAATAACCAAGATCAGAGAAGAACTGAAGGAGATAGAGACAGAAAAACCCTTCAAAAAATCAATGAATCCAGGAGCTGGTTTTTTGAAAAGATCAACAAAATTGATAGACTGCTAGCAAGACTAACATAGAAGAAAAGAGAGAAGAATCAAATAGATGCAATAAAAAATGATAAAGGGGATATCACCACCCATCCCAGAGAAATGCAAACTACCATCAGAGAATGTTATAAACACCTCTACACAAATAAACTAGAAAATCTAGAATAAATGGATAAATTCCTGGACACATACAGCCTCCCAAGACTAAACCAGGAAGAAGCTGAATCCTTGAATAGACCAATAACAGGCTCTGAAATTGAGGCAATAATTAATAGCCTACCAACTGAAAAAAGTCCAGGACCAGATGGATTGATAGACAAATTCTACTAGAGGTCCAAAGAGGAGCTGGTACCATTCCTTCTGAAACTATTCCAATCAATAGAAAAAGAAGGAATCCTCCCTAACTAATTTTATGAGGCCAGCATCATCCTGATACCAAAGCCTGGCAGAGACACAACAAAAAAAGAGAATTTTAGACCAATATCCCTGATGAACATTGATGCGAAAATCCTCAATAAAATACTGGCAAACTGAATCCAGCAGCACCTCAAAAAGCTTATCCACCACGATCAAGTCGGCTTCATCCCTGGGATGCAAGGCTGGTTCAACATAAGCAAATCAATAAATGTAATCCATCACATAAACAGAACCAATGACAAAAACCACATGATTATCTCAATAGATGCAGAAAAGGCCTTTGACAAAATTCCACAGCCCTTCATGTGAAAAACTCTCAACAAACTAGGTATTGATGGAACTTGTATGTCAAAATAATAAGAGCTATTTATGACAAACACATAACCAATATCATACTAAATGGGCAAAAACTGGAAGCACTCCCTCTGAAAACCAGTGCAAGACAGGGATGCCCTCTCTCACCACTCCTATTCAACATAGTGTTGGAAGTTCTGGCCAGGGCAATTAGGCAAGAGAATGAAATTAAGGGTATTCAACTAGGAAAAGAGGAAGTCGAATTGTCCCTGTTTGCAGAAGACATGACTGTATTAGAAAATCCCATCGTCTCAGCCCAAAATCTCCTTAAGCTGATAAGCAACTTTAGCAAAGTCTCAAGATACAAAATCAATGTGCAAAAATCACAAGCATTCCTATACACCAATAACAGACAAACAGAGAGCCAAATCATGAGTGAACTCCCATTCCTAATTTCTACCAAGAGAATAAAATATCTAGGAATTCAACTTACAAGGGATGTGAAGGACCTCTTCAAGGAGAACTACAAACCACTGCTCAATGAAATAAAAGAGAACACAAACAAATGGAAGAATATTCCATGCTCATGAATAGGAAGAATCAATATCATGAAAATGGCCATACTGCCCAAGATAATTTATAGATTCAATGCCATCTCCATCAAACTACCAATGACTTTCTTCACAGAATTGGAAAAAACTACTTTAAAGTTCTTATGGAACCAAAAAGACATTTCCAAGACAATCCTAAGCAAAAAGAACAAAGCTGGAGGCATCATGCTACCTGACTTCAAACTATACTACAAGGATACTGTAACCAAAACAGCATGGTACTGGTACCAAAACAGAAAGACAGACCAATGGAACAGAACAGAGGCCTCAGAAATAACACCACACATCTACAACCATCTGATCTTTGACAAACCTCACAAAAACAACAAATGGAGAAAGGATTCCCTATTTAATAAATGGTGCTGGGAGAACTGGCTAGCCATATGTAGGAAGCTGAAACTGGATCCCTTCCTTACACCTTATACAAAGATTAATTCAAGATGGATTAAAGACTTAAATGTTAGACCTAAAACCATAAAAACCCTAGAAGAAAACCTAGGCAATACCATTCAGGACCTAGGCATGGGCAAGGACTTCATGACTAAAACACCAAAAGCAATGATAACAAAAGCCAAAACAGACAAATGGGATCTAATTAAATTAAAGAGCTTCCGCACAGCAAAAGACACTACCATCAGAGTGAACAGGCAACCTACGGAATGGGAGAAAATTTTTGCAATCTACCCATCTGACAAAGGGCTAATATCCAGAATCTACAAAGAACTTAAACAAATTTACAAGAAACAACCAACCAACCCCATCAAAAAGTGGGCAAAGGATATGAACAGACACTTTTCAAAAGAAGACATTTATGCAGCCAACAGACACATGAAAAAATGCTCATCATCACTAGTCATCAGAGAAATGCAAATCAAAACCACAATGAGATACCATCTCACGCCAATTAGAATGACAATCATTAAAAAGTCAGGAAACAACAGATGCTGGAGACAATGTGGAGAAATAGGAATGCTTTTACACTGTTGGTGGGAGTGTAAACTAGTTCAACCACTGTGGAAGACAGTGTGGTGATTCCTCAAGGATCTAGAACTAGAAATACCATTTGACCCAGCCACCCCATTACTGGGTATATACCCAAAGGATTATAAATCATGCTACTATAAAGACACATGCACACGTATGTTTACTGAGGCACTATTCACAATAGCAAAGACTTGGAAGCAACCCAAATGTCCATCAATGATAGACTGGATTAAGAAAATGTGGCACATATACACCATGGAATACTATGCAGCCATAAAAAAGGATGAGTTCATGTCCTTTGCAGGGACATGGATGAAGCTGGAAACCATCATTCTCAGCAAACTATCACAAGGACAGAAAATCAAGCACCACATGTTCTCACTCATAGGTGGGAACTGAACAATGAGAACACTTGGACACAGGGCAGGGAACATCACACATTGGGGCCTGTCAAGGGGTGGGGGGCTGGGGGAGGGATAGCATTAGGAGAAATACTTAATGTAAATGATGAGTTTATGGGTGCAGCAAACCAACATGGCACATGTATACCTATGAAACAAACCTGCACCTTGTGCACATGTACCCTAGAACTTAAAGTATAGTAACCCTCCCCTGCCCCAAAAAAGAATGAGACAACCTGTAACTGGTCAGGGCAATAGATTCATCCCCAAAATTGCAGGCCAGGATACTTATCTGGAGACAGCAAGGGTTGTAATAAATCTTTCCAGGAAAAGGCTTTATCTGATCATCATCAGCTTGGAATTCCTTGCTATAGCAAAAAAAAATCTCTAAAGAAAATAACCACTTGAAACAAATACCCAAATTGTGAAAAATCTGTCATTAGAAGAATATAACATTCTTTCTTCCATATGTAGAGATGATCAATGGATGTGAAGTCCAAAAACTAAAGGAAACCAAACTAAACTAAATTTGTTCATTCCACAGAAGGTGAACCTATGTCTGTAGCTTCATTGGGAATGAAAATAATGATCCTTCCACAGAAGATGAACCTATGTCTGTAGCTTCACTCAGTGTAAAAATAATGAACTCAATCTTAAAAATGAAGGGTTGGTATCATCTTTCTCTTGAGAATTGTTTGGCTTCACAGAGTCACATCATTGTTGATGAGCTGGAATAAATGCATGTTTTCCATTTGACTACTGCTTCCATCTTTCTGGGTGGAGTACAAATTCTCTGTTTTATGCTAGATGAGAGCAATGGTGAATAGTCTTACAACAAAGAACACAGTTTTAAAATGGAAAAGGAAAGTGCTACTTGAACAATAGTCCTTTTCCATAAATTGTTAATGTTGGTCAAATTGCAAAGGACTTCTTTTCCTTAGCCAGTTCTGGAGGCAGGAACTTTAAAAAGCACCAGAGGGCACTATTCTCACGTGAAAGCCAATTTACGGCGCGACTAAAAACCGAAGCTTCTTTTAAGTTTACTATAAGAGGGTGCCTTTCACATTTAAACAAGACCAGTATTAGTCTCTAGCCTTTTCGCATCTGTGATTGTATAATCCCTTGTCCTGAGATGTCACAAGGTTTATAGGATTAATAAACTAGACCCCTATCAACTTGCTCTATGGCTATCGCAAGTGTGTCGGTCTTACTTTACACCAGGATGGATGTGGAAGAAGGAGAGAGGATGCAAGCAATAGTACTCACGTGAAAGGATTGTGAGGATTTATTCTTGGCTTTGTTTAACCTGAGTACCTGAATGGTGACATTGGTCAGATTCATACCTGAGTTATTTAGTTATAATTTAGATAAAGCCTTTGTTCCTTAGGTATTTAGGTATGTCAAACTTACACAGGGTGGTGATGACAAGAGATGGCTCAGAGGTCTCTTGCCTATTTCCAAAATCCACCATACCATCCCATATTATCTAGGTAAAGGTGGTTTCTTTGCTATACAACTTTAAGCCAAATTCCCTGGCTGTCCCAATAAGTTGCCCCGTTTAACTCCTTTACAGAAATTCTAGAGCCATCACTGCTCGCTGGTTGGTTTTCCAGAGAATTTTCTCTAATAATCCAATTCACTTCCCATACAAAGGCATAGACTCTGTATTCACTTCCTCATTGCTTCAAGGTTTGGAAAAATCCACGTGGAAATCACAAGGGCAGTAGTCATCTGTATCAAGTGCTGCTATATATATAAAAGCTTAATAAAAATCAGGAACAAAAGATCCATGGTAATGTATCAAAGAGCTGTCTATTTAGGCTCCCTTTTAGATGGCATTCAGTCTGCGGATTCTCTCAGGGTGGAGAAGTTTGTCATGTTTGGCCCTGTCAGAAGCAGCCAGTTAATCAGCTGTAACATGAGACTTTGACAGAACCAACTGCACAGTGGTAGCTTGTACTGTGAGTGCATTGTCCTCTCACCCACACTCTGCAATACTGCCCCATTGTAAACAAGATGTCTGGCTTAACTGGGATATCCTCTAAAAGTATTTAGGCTAAAACAGAAGCTGACATCATAGGGGAAAGCTGTGTTCCCTCTGTTTGTATTTCTAACTTCCTATACTATTCCCAGAGAATTCCAGTGGATGTTGCTTAATAATGATAACAATGGATTACATACAGGTTAGCAAAGGGGGGCAAAATGATTAGATCATCCAGTCAATTGGTCTTTCCAGCAAAGGGCAGAATCTCCAGATAGGGAATCTAACACTTCATTTAAGGCAAAGGGCCAAGTAGTAGGAACCACACTGACTTTGTTGTCTTCTCTACAATACTGCCAGAGCACTGAATCTGTTTTAGTTGGCTGTACTTGTGCCCTACTTAATTCCTTAAACACGAGCTTCCAACACAGTGTTGCTCTTTCCTTTGGAGATAACCAGTGGAGTAAATGCTATCTGGTGGAAGGCAATTAACTCTTGCAAATGATGCCTGTGCAAAACTCAAGGTCGGGTTACCACTGAGAACACCTTGACAAGACAAGGCCAACACAGGAGAAAAGTCCTAAAGAGTCATCCTGTGGAGAGTCTTTCACCTTTGCTGTGTACTGTATTGTGTAAATTCTGGCTCAGAAAGGGCTATTGTTTCAGGCTTATTTATTCACCTGATGGAACTTATTCAATAGCACAGCTGAAACATTGGTTTCTCACCTCTGGGTTTTGGTCTTAATAATAACCTTGTTCCTGGATATATTTTCTTCTTATGTTCAAATATATGGCTAATTCAAATTCTCAAAGTGGATTTTATAATATCTGGGAGTAAGACACTAGAATTATCCAGAATGGCTGCTGGATACCTACTTCACTTTGGTCTTTGTTGTCAAGAAACCAGAAGCCTCAGTCTGGCGCTTTATTCCTACAGTGACTCATATTTTTGGACCAGTGTTAGGACCCAGTCTCTCTGACTCTCTCTCTTTGGGAATTGTGTACGGCAAAAACCACATAGGCCTGAAGCTTTCAGTGGCCTCTTCCCTTGTCTGTCAAAGACATTATTGAGCAAAACCCACATATGTCACTAGATCTAGTCATATCTTTGTACCCTTGATTCTTGATTGATACAATGTAAGATAATACCAAACTATGGGCCAGATACGGTGGTTCATGCCTATAATCCCAGCACTTTGGGAGGCAAAGGCAGACAGATCACCTGAGATCAGGAGTTCGAGAACAGCCTGGCCAACCATGGCCACCATGGTGAAACCCTGTATCTACAAAAAATACATACATTAGCCGGGCACGGTAGCAGGCACCTGTAATCCTAGCTCCTCGGGAGGCTGAGGCAGGAGGATCGCTTGAACCCAGGAGGCGGAGGTTGCAGTGAGCCGAGATCATGCCACTGCACTCCAGCCTGGGTGACAGAGGGAGACTCCATCTGAAAAAGAAAAAAGAAAAAAAGATAGTTCCAAACTATGGACTAGAGATAAGGACAGAGAACCCCAGAAGGAGAGCAAGAGACGAAGAGTAGAGTGGTTATAAAGAAGCTGTGTTCAAACTTATGAGGAGTATGACTTACTTCACAGAGTACTTGCTGAATTGGTTGAAGCCTTTGCTGGGTTACATCTGTTACTCTTTAGCATTTCATGGGGAACTAAGGAAGTGCCAGGACACTGGGAAAAGATCCAGCATAAAATGGTTGTGTAATAAAAGGGTAAAAGGTTTAGTTCTGAAAATTAAAGACCTCTAAGCTCAACTTTTATAGCAAGGGAAAAAAATTATCACGCTGAATAGATAATGGGAATAGAACAAGATACTGACTTTACATGAACAACATTTCCCGTCAGAGTAATCTAACAATTTAATCTATTGACAAAGGATAGGTAAATTGTATCTGTGGATTAGAGCTGGGACCAGAGGATCTGGGAGCACAGATACAGAGCTAAGCCTAAGAAACCATGGCAAGACTGGAATCTCAAAGCAGGAACAAAGGAGGTAGAGGTCAGAGATGGGGACAGACCTGGAACCAGGGCCATAATGCCCAGAGAATAAGATCATGAAGGGGCCAGGCACGGTGGCTCAAATCTGTAATCCCAGCACTTTGGGAGGCCAAGTCAGGTGGATCACTTGCTGCCAGGGGTTTGAGACCAGCCTGGCCAACATAGTGAAACCCTGTGTCTACCAAAAATATTTTTTTAAAAATTAGCCAGGTGTGGTGGTGCTCGCCTATAATTCCAGCTACTGGGGAGGCTGAGGCAGGAGAATCGCTTGAACCTGGGAGGTGGAGGTTGCAGTGAGCCGAGATCGTGCCACTGCACTCCAGCCTGGGCAACAAAAAATATATCAAAAAAATATATATCAAAAAATATATCAAAAAAATATATCATCTAGGATTTTGTGCCATTTTCTGTCCCTTAAAAAATTGAATTTCCAAGCATGAGCCTGTGAAGATTGTTTAATTCCTTTCAGAACCTGAGCCCATCATTCAAAGACCTGTCATTCAGTGACAGTATCATTTCTTCATTCTTTATTCATTCATTCACTCATTCACCAAATACATATTAAATGCCTTATTTTTGTAAGGTAATTTACTAGGAGT
This sequence comes from Hylobates moloch, assembly GCF_009828535.3. Classification (NCBI taxonomy): domain Eukaryota; kingdom Metazoa; phylum Chordata; class Mammalia; order Primates; family Hylobatidae; genus Hylobates; species Hylobates moloch. Next base: position 51,151,828 of record NW_026652276.1, on the reverse strand, counting down.
GAATAAAATAAAAATGATGGACATTAGTTTGCTATCTCCCGAGTCATAATAGAAGAGTTGAAAAACATTTTGATCATTATCTAATCACAACTGCCTTTTCTATTTAAAAAAATTATCAAAAGAATAACAGTTAAGATGTAACTAAGTCCCGACTACTTTGAAGATTTGGTATAAATTAGGAAAAAAATTCAAATAAAATTTAATGTTTTAAAACAGCCCTTTTACTAAAGACTTGGCTTCTTTTTTGGCTTTTTAAAAAACTTACAGTTGCAGCCTTGATCAAAGACCTCAGGTTTCCTAAAGTACTTTTAAACTCATTGCTTTATATAGTTTCAATATATTGCTGCTAATCAATGCCCTGTTCTTACCAACCAAAGGTGCTATCTTTTATCTGCAACTTCATTTGTGTCATGTCCAGAAGCAAAGGCAAACATAAAACAAAACATATGGAGGAAAAATTATTTCAGTCTTTTCACTGTTCACTTCTATTTTTTACTCTTCTTATAAATCAGTAAAATGTTACTCTCAAACTACCATCACACCCACTTTCTGTGGTTTTCCATTATTGTATAGGATTTTTAAAAATAACTCATTAAATAAGCTTCATTTGAAGATTTCTGACAAGCTTGCTTTTCACTTATGAACCTAATGTAAAACATCCAATTTGGATACATTTTAAGCAGTTACTAAATAACTCCCTTACAGCTATATAGGGGTGCCTATAAGATGAGTCAATGGGTGGTTTATTTAGTCATCTATTTATTCAGCAAATTACAGAGTGCCAACATTGAACAATGAGCCACCATAGGTTAAAATAAGGTAAAATACCAGCTTGTTCAAGAGGTGTGCCAGCCATCACATTTGAACCCAATTGCTGGAAGAGACAAGTCATAGTATGGAACATAAATACCTCCATACAAGGTAATTTATGAATCATATTAGGCAATTTGAACAAACTAAGAAAGACTGAGTGAAGAAGATGGATCCTAAAAGAATGGTTAGGATTTTTGATAAGCACTAGAGAAATATGTAAGTGAAGAGAAAGATGTGAGTATGGGCTGAATAGGCAGGGAAACCCAGTGTATATTCAGGGAAGGTCAAACAGAACATATTGGCAGGAGCAGAAGCTTCATACTGGAAAACAGAAGCAGGTAAAGCTGGTGATGCGTGGACGTGCTGTGGTGTTTTAAATGCCAGGGGCCTGACTTTGAAGTATTTCTATGATTCAATTGCCACTCCCTCGTCGTTCTTAGCCACTCCAGCCTATCCTCAAGCTGCTGCCAACATGATTCCTCTAAAAGATAAAGTTAACATGTAACTCCTCTGTTGAGGATTTCTCAGTGGATTTTAGAAGGGTATGGGTCCCTAAGCCCACTCAAGTATGGGTGTCTATGAGACTGTTCACAACTAAGCACCAAGACACAGGTTCCCTTTGGCTGAGCTCAGCCTGGTTGGTCACCACTGGCCCTGCCTGGTCTCATAAGGAGCTGGATAAACAAGAGCCCTCTTTGATCCAAGCAACGGTCTCAGACAGAGGTGAAATAGCACCTGGCAACCCCTTATGCAATGGCAAACAGCCTGAGAGATCTCTTTGGGTTCTGATTAAATTCCAGGACACTTACACAGTGGAATTTGATGTTATAGGCTTACTAAACTCAAACAAACTTTCAAATTCACATTGTAAATGCATTTAATTTCAGCAAAACAACATCCATTATCTTAAATTGACATTCAAATATTATAGATTATATTTTTGTTTTAATTTTATTTTAAAAATTAGTGCTGTGTATGGTGGAAAGTAGGAATATAGATATAGATATCATATGGCATCATCTAATTTAGTTTTAAAATGATCTCTGCAGTGTAGTTATTATTATCCCATATTATAGATGAGGAAATTGAGGGTTAGAGGGTTCAATAACTTATGCAAATTCAAACAGCAATTAAGTAGCAAATTAGGGATTTTAAACCAGTTCTATTCAATGCCATTTCTTCTGCACATGCACATTCAGATGTCATCTTCAGAGACATCAAAGTAGAATTTATAAATGACAGAAGCTGAGAAGTGCAAGGACCCAGACTCATCTTCAATATCTACTTCCTGGCCGTGACTCATCAGAGGAAAACTACAAATTATGGTTTTACTAAATCAAGGAGTTATATTCGATGACTTTTCAAATCTTCTCTCGTCCCCTTGAGTCTATGATCCCTTATCAAATTTCTACTGCTCCCTAAACATTTCAGATTTCAAGAGCTCGTTGAAACAATGAGGAAAATTGAAGGAAATGTCTTCTATAGTGATATGTTCCTGTTTCCCTAAACCACCACGAGCAAACTTCAAATACCATTCCAACTCTTGCTCTTTTTTTTTTGTCCATACCTCTTTCATAAATAAGTAACAGCATTAACAAAAACCAACAAAGTTTGGCCCTAGCCCAACTGAAGTTTAAGCCAGATTTGTGTTTAGTTTCCCAGACCAAAGTAGGAGAAGCAGTTAGCTGGTTACAAGCCCTTCACAGTGCTAAAGAACAATGAATGGAGAGCTTCAAAATCAAAATCATACGTTTGGTAGGAAACAGCTCCAACTGGTGCTTGATTACTAACTAGGCATTCTGCTTCTAACATGATTAGGACAAACACAGAAAACCCTGTAGGGTTTGAACTGATGGACTGATGTTTCCCTCCCAGGAAGAAAAAGAGCAGTATTCAATGGCATTGAATCACTGTGATTCTGGAGACCTTCAAAAGCCAGGGCTTTGAGGGGGTTCTCATTTCTATGCCACACAGTGAGCCCTTCTCTTTCTCCGGAATCCTCTCCAGAGAGAGAGGCTTTGTGTAGAATTTTCCTGAATGCAATGAATGTCAGCACATTCCCAGCTAGAATGTGCATTCTATTCTTATCAAGTGAAACTGACCTCCCTGCCCCAGCATGCTCTCCTTGTTCATCATGATGATTAATTTCAATGATGCAGGTTTCTAGATGAATTGCACAGTCCACTCCAGATGGCAAATATGTACCTCTGGAATCTCCTCACCCTTAGGAAAGAGGTCATGTGCTAACTTGCAAGAATGAGGATTTTTAAAATAGTTGGCTTACAATCAAATCTGTGTCCTACAAAATGCTCTGTCCAGACTAGTCTCTCTCCTCTTAGTTGCCAGCGATCCTCTCCTTCCTACTCATTTTCCATCTGATACCATGTGACTCAAGTAGGAGTCACAACCAAAATGAATTTTTTTTACTGCAAAATTCAAGATTTTACAGTATTTTTTCAGCCAATGGAAGCAACCAGGATTCATAAGAGTCCTCAAGTGGATGTTCAATAGGCCCCTGAATCATGCTTATTCACAGATTTCCAGGTTAATTGCCCTGATACATGCTACTGAGCTGCTTCTAGTGGACAAAAATCTTATTCCATTAGTTATCACTGTCAAAAGGAATACAATATGCAAAATAAAAGCTGGTCAGAAATTGCTCTTTTTGTGTGCATTTCTGCATCAGAGTGATTGTTTCAACATTGATTAAATACAGATTTCCCCCCAAAGCTTTGTTGGAAATGCTAAGTGGTTCAGGTGATGGAAAGTGAGTTAATTCATGTGCTCCCCTAAGTTTTTTTTATTGAGGCATTTTCTTAGGATTCAAAGTAAAAAGGAAGGAAATTGCTCTTATGTGTGTCAAGGAAGTCCAAATACTCACATGGACAAATAGCTGCCCCACTTCATTCGCCCTTCTTTGCATCCCAGAACTGTCACCTCCAGGAGCCTCTGCTGAGGTTACCATGGAGCTGTGGGGAAAATTTTGTTTGGAGCTTTCAGAGGATCTGTGGGGATAAACGTGGATGAAGACAAAAACCTGAAAATCTAGGAGCTAGCTCTGGGGAACAGGGTTGGGGCAGAATCATAAGAGCTGGCCCACTCACCCAGCAGTGTCCTGGCTCCCTCATTACCCAAAATTCCACAAATTTAGTTCATGACAACACACATTTGCTGTGTCCTGGGAATTCAGAGATAACTAAAAAAAAAGCTCATGGTATAATCAGAAAGGTAGGAACTTTGTCATAAGATAACTCTGCCTGAAAGTGGTGAAAAGGCATTACTGAGGTATTTTTGAGCCAGATTTTGAAGGCAGGATAGAAGATTGCCAAACACAGAAGAGAAAGCCAAGGGAATCCCATTTACAAAGGTCAGGGCCTGATTTACTGTGGCAGAAGAATGGGATCTGAAGGAACCTAGCACTCGCAGGAGAGGAGATGAGGCAGGTTTCACCAGGCCCGAAGACCTGGCCACCAAACTGTAAGATGGTGTGATCTGCAACAGTGCTGGAAATAGACTGGGGTAGGGAGAGACCAGTTGTGAGGTTTTTGCCATAGTCCCAGCAAGTACTTATGAAGATCTGGATGGCAGTGGCAGCAGGACTTAAAAAAAAAAAAAATCACATCTTAGAAACTTTTTTTTTTCTTTTTTTTTGAGATGGAATCTCTCTGTCTCACAGGCTGGAGTGCAGTGGCTCGATCTCACTGCAACCTCTGCTTCCTGCCAGAGTGGCTCACTGCAATCTCTGCCTCCTGCCAGGTTCAAGCTATTCTCCTGCCTCAGCCTCCTGAGTAGCTGGAATTACAGGTGGCTGCCACCACGCCCAGCTAATTTTTTGTATTTTTAGTAGAGACGGGGTTTTACCATGTTGGCCAGGCTGGTCTCGAGCTCCTGACCTCAGGTGATCCTTCTGCCTCAGCCTCCCAAAGTGCTGGGATTACAGGCATGAGCCACCGTGCCCAGCCCTCAAAGACATCTTTGGAAGGTGGAATTGACAACATTGGATGTGGGTGATAAGGGAGATGTCTGCAGAGGTTTCTAGTTTGGGGTATTAAGCTGATGGTGGCAGTTCTGAGTGAGGTTTCTATCTACCTCTATCTCTTCATCTGCCTGCTTCTCTTTCAGTCTCTCTCTTTCTCTGCCTCTATTTTTTCTATTTCTGTTTTTCTCTGAGACACTCTATATCTGTCTTTTGTCTCTTGCTTTTTTATGATATCAGCTTCGTTCTACACATCAGTTCCATTCTCCTCTCTATAATGACCAACTTCTTCTGCCCCCTGGTAACTCAAGATGACACATGCCTTTGACTTTCCATAGCTTTTATTCCCTTGAAATTCTCTCACTTCCCATTCCACTGTTCATTATAAAGTTCATTCCATATTTTTCTGTTCTAATTTCCAATAAACAGAATCTAATGAGAGGCAGCATCTGGCTCCCACTGTTATGGCTATTGCAGTACATTGAGCTCCATAGAAATAGTGCTGTAGAAAGTGAGAATTGACAGGCACTGGGCCACTCTGTTAGTGGTTAAGGAAAAATTACTAAACATGGGCAAAGGAGATCCTAAGAGGCCATGGGGCAACATGTCATCATATGCGTTCTCTGTACAGACTTGCTGGGAGGAAGCACAAGAAGCAGCATCCAGCTCCTTCGGTCAGCTTCTCAGAATTGTCTCAGGAGTGCTCAGGGAGGTGGAAGACCATGTCTGCTAAAGAGAAAGGAGAATTTGAAGACATGGCAAAGGCAGACAAGACCTGTTATGAAAGACAAATGAAAACCTAATCCCTCCTAAAGGGGAAACAAAAGAGGAGTTTAAGGAAACCAGTGCACCCAAGAGGCCTCTTCTGGGCTTTTTCTTGTTCTGTTCTGAGTATCACCAAGATCAAAGGAGAACATCCTGGCCTACCCATTGATGACATAGCAAAGAAACTGGGAGAGATGTTAATAACATTGCTGCAGATGGCAAGCAGTCTTATGAAAAGAAGGCTGCTAAGCCGAAGGAAATATGCGAAAAGGATATTGCTGCATACCGAGCTAAAGAAAAGCCTGATACAGCAAAAAAGGGAGCCATGAAGGCTGAAAAAAAGCAAGACAATGAAGGAAGAATAGGAAGATGAGGAAAATGAAGAAATGGTGAAGAAGAAGAAGATGATGTTGAATAAGTTGGTTCTAGCAGTTTCTTTTCTTTGTCTATAAAGCATTTAACCCTCCCATAAAACTCACTCCTTTTAAAGAAAAATAAAAAGGAAATGTAAGGCTGTGTAAGATTTGTTTTTAAACTATACAGTGTCTTTTTTTGTTTAGTTATACTATCAATTGTGTAGTTAGATAGCCCTCTTCTAGTGGTATTTTCAGTAGCCGCTAACCTTGCCTGGTACAGTATGGGGGTGTAAATGGCATGGAAATTTAAAGTAGATTCTTCTTGGTCCATAGCACAAATTAGTTGTATATGGGGATGGTCATTTTCTCATCTTCAGTTGTCTCTGACGCAGCCTATATGAAATAATTGCTGCTCTGTTAACTGAACATCACTCTGTAATTATAAGAAAAAAAAAGTTGCAGCTGTTTTGTTGACATTCTGAATGCTTCTGAGTAAATACAATTTTTTAAATTAAAAAACCTTTTTTAAAAAAGGGAATCTAATGAAATCAGCTCTTCTTTCCGTGCTACTTCAGAGAGTCATTTACACTGGCTGCTTATCAGAACAACCTGAGGGGCTTTAAAAAAATACCAATGCGTGGAACCATCCTTGACTTAGTGAATCAGAATCTTTGAGGATGGAAAGCTCAACATCTGTATTGTTTTAAGTTCCAGTGGCAATACTGATGCACAAAATGGACTGAAGCCACTGCCATCAGTGACAGGTCATAGGTCATGGTTCCTACAGAAGACCTTGGGTCAGCTACTCATAACTACTCTAGTCAGTTTCAACTAGAGGTAGGAAATAAGGGGCAGGTAGGGCCACACTGTATGCAACATGGCCAGCCAGGGACCTGCGAGTATCCTGGCCATAAAGGCACCATGAAATGTTTGCTACATTAGTCTTGTGAGGAGTAAAATATTTAAACATAGGTTTACAGTGCTCTGTGATGTGTTTTGTGGACAAACACAGATGAGGTGCCTCTAATCCAGATGCGGAGAGGAAAGGAAGATTTTTTCCCAGGTAGGCGACATCTGAGCTGAACCTTGGGGGATAGCTAAAGATTAGTCAGGTGAAGAAAAAGAGAAATAAGACCACCGGTGAATGAAACAGCATATCCCAGGCAGAGAGGAGATGTTTGGGCAGCATGGTATTACAGGTTCACACTTCAAGCATCCTCTGCCACCCTTCTGCAAACTATAGCAAGGCTTCAGAAAATGTCTCAGTTATTTATTCCGGAAGTGATTTAAGTCTCTGCCAGACATTTAAGGGCTACCCAAACCAAAATAAAGTGAACTGTGAAAGGATATTGAGAGATTAGACCAGAGAGGTATGCCGAAGCATGATTGTGAAGTTTGGTGTTCAATATTCTAGAATAGTAGCTACTATTTATTAATTATCCACATACCAAGTACTTTATTGCATTATTTCATTTAATCCTCACAGAACCCATAAGGTCAATATTATTGCACTCATATTATACATAAGGAAACAGAAGCTCATATAGCTTCATTTTACTTGCCACAATCGTAAAACTGGAAAATGCAGAGCTGGAATTTGAACTTAACAGTTAAAGTTCTCAGACTTTACATTTAGAAAAAGGGGAGAAGGAGAGTTCTGTATTTGAAAATGAAAGAAAAAGATACCAATGTTTATGTGGTTGACGATTAGCATAGTGGGATCATTTTAGTACTCAAATGGTTTAAAGAATTTGTAAATATATTTATGCAGGTAAATATTCTGTATCCTTTATTTTAGTTTATTTACAACATTACAGCAATAAAAAGAACACAATATTTAGACAAAACCTGGTGTGGATGCCCAATATGTAAGATAAATGAAAGGGAAGTTGCTCAGGTCAATAGGAGGTGGGAGGTTCATAAAGCATCAACATCACCCCATCTCTCCTCTCAGTCTTTTCAAAATTCAAGGAATCCATGGCTCTCATATATGGCCCCAAATAATTTTTAGACTCATAAACTTTTTTTCATACCACAAGCAAATGGCTCCAGGAAGCAAGCGAATGTTATATGAGGTGACAGAGGTGTTCTTTGCCCTTGTGGAAAATTGTGGCTGTGCAGGAGGGCTCTGGCCACCTATTGAACCCACTCCTGTGTTGTCATGGGTGCTCCTATGACCTAGAGAAAGGCAGAACTAGTCATGGACAGGGTTTAGTGTCAGCTGCAAGCCACCTTCGTAGAGAGGCCCTGACCTTTGTCCTCAGAGTCCACAGAAACAAATAAAGAATTAAACCTTTGCCAAGACTGTTTTTGGCAAAGTCTGCCCACAGGAGATGATAAAGTCACCCAGGGATAATGTCCCATTGCTGGTCCTCTGCTTATTTTAAGTTTCCTTCCAAGGGGTGATAGAAGGCATCATAAAGTGATTCACACCTGTTCAAACACAGGTCATTTTAGGGCCAGCATTCACCACTCCTAAATCACTGCTCATTTAGGGAAGTAGGAAGGATTTTAGCATAGCCCATTGTGGCAATATTTGCCCTGGTTTTCCCAGGACTGAAAAGTCTTGGAGCGCATTGAATTTTCAGTACTAAATCCAAGAATGTTCCAGGAAAACCAGGACAAATTGGTCATCTTACTACAACCCAACACACCACAAAACTTTAGGGTGTTAACTGATCTATAAAACTTAGGGCCAGATGCTGCCATAGGAGTTCACAGAGCGCAAATAATTTTTGTAAATTTTAGATGTGCTCTTTAACAACCAAGTCATAGCATTTACATTCTTCCTGTTCAAACTCAATAAATATACTCATTGTCTCAATGCAAAAAAACCCAAGTATATAATCCAGTTAAATATACATGAATACTATAATCCAGTTAAATATACATGAATACTAACAGCTTGTGATAGTTAATTTTATGTGTCAACTTGGCTAGGCATGGTAGATATTTGGTCAAACATTATTCTAGATATTTCTGTGAATATATCTGTAAGACATTAACATTTAAATCCAAGGACTTTGAGTAAAACAGATTACCTTTCATAATGTGGGTGGGCCTCATCCAATAAGCTAAACATCTTAATAGAAGTAAAAACTGACCTCCCTTGATGAAGAGAAGATTCTGCCAGCAGACAGCTGTCAGACTTGAACTGCAACTCTTCCCTGGGTCTCCAGCCAGCAGATTTTGGACCAGCACTGCTACAATCACGTGAGACAATTCCTTAATATCTATCTATCTATCTATCTATCTATCTATCTATCTATCTATCTATCATCTATCATCTATCTATCTATCTATCTATCATCTATCTATATCGATCTATCATCTATCTGTTCATGTACCTATTACTGATTAAGAAAAAGATCTTACTAGAAACAAATAACCTGATAAAGTTGTTTGTTTGGACTTCTAAAAACTTAGAGGGAATTTCCAGCATTACCCCATAATTTTGCAATAACCACTTTTATTCAGTATTTGTTGAGCCCTCCTGTAGCTGATCACACACTTGTGTATTTAGAATACAAATCCAACATACTGTATGAACAGAAGATGTGGGGGTGCATACTGTGCAGGGACATCCTTTACAGATACCCAGCTTACTTCACTGAATCTTGACTCGTCACATAGACTGGATTATTTCTTGGTTCCTTAGGTTCATAATTTCTACTTTCTTAGTCCCAGGTACAGCCCCTTTCATGGCCACCTGAATCTCAATCCAGTAGTTTATCAGCTTAGATTAACAATGATTAACAGAGCTCTAGCCCTTCTTTCCTCCTCTTCTTCAGTTCATCACCAAACTAATGTGCATTTATTATCTTCCTGGAATCTCCCCAGTGTGTTCTTCTGGATCCTTCTGAGAGGTAAAACTAAAGTTTTCTTGCCTTTACCCTGTAACACTATTGTGTGTGTATACAGACACATAGACACACACTATTTGAGTTTTTATTTAATATGAACAAATGTGGAAAAGCTTTCTCCTCATTTTCTTCATTCCACATCCTGGTTCTGAGGCAGCTGATCTAGTTGGCAGGGGCTGTTCTTTCCTCAATGACTCTGTCTTTCTTGGAGGAAACAGGATGAGCAGCCTCAGAAGTCTGCCTCACTGTACATGAAGAACACGAGAATCTTAGCCAATATACACCCCTGGGGCAGCACGTGCAGGCTGTTCCGAGAACCAGTGTTGGAACCAAGATGTGGCTCTTGATTCACCACCGTGCCCCAGTGCTTTCGCTAGTTATACTTCCTCATGACGTACTCTTTGGACTGGTTTCACAGAAATGTCTTGGTTCTCCCCTTGAGGGTGGAGAGACATCATGATAGAGCCTGAGGGCCAGTGTGATTCTTGCACCATGAGTACTGTTACCTCACAGGGAGCCTGAAGAAGAGGGTAGGAGAAGCTTGTCAAAATTTCTTTCTTGTGCCACTCAGACCTGATATCTAGATCTCATATGATGACAGGAAGTTCCTACTTAAAGGGAAGGCACAAGTCCAGTCCTTCGAGATAATGGTCAGTTGCTATCTCTGTAAAGGCTTAAGGAAGGTTAGCAGGCCAAGGGGCAGTCTTACTGCTGCAGCTGGTCCCAGGGCACTACTGATATGCATTTCCTTATCACCCATTCTAGACTTTCCTCATCCTTGACCAATATTTTCATCTGGTTTGCATTCTTGCCCTGTGTGGTGATAGAGACCTTCATCCCTGAGGAGTTTCAGCCTTTAATTGTCTTATTCCTGTCAAGTCACTTTTGATACAATTTCTCTTTATTTTATTTATTTATTTATTTATGTATTTATTTATTTATTTGAGACAGAGTTTCACCCTATCCCCCAGGCTGGAGTGCAGTGGTGTGATCTCGGCTCACTGCAACCTCCGCCTCCTGGGTTCAAGCGATTCTCCTGCCACTGACTCCCAAGTAGCTGGGATTACAGGGGCCTGCCACCACACCCACCTAAATTTTTTTGTCTGTTTTGTTTAGTAGAGACAGGATTTTACCATTTTGGCCAGGCTGGTCTCGAACTCCTGGCCTCAAGTGATCTGCCTGCCTCGGCCTCCCAAAGTGTTGGGATTACAGGCGTGAGCCACTGTGTTCAGCCACAATTGCCTTTGATCGATGAGACTGGACACAGAAGAACTAAGAGAAGCCCGTGAATCCTGTGGGTTCTAGACATACTTCTCTCTGTTGCAGCAACCCTCATTCCTCAAGGGAATCATCATCAATTATGCCTGACAGTACAGTAACTCTTTTTTTTTGAACACTGGCATATAGAGTAAAAGGTGGCTTCAGCGGATCTCATGGCAGAAGAGTTTCCACCCTGGGAACTAGGATCACTAATCTAGCAGAGACTAAGTTTGTGAGAGTGAGGAGCCCAAATTCTGAAAGTGGATCATTTGGAGTTACAGTGGAACAAGGTTGATCTTATATCCTGTATCTATCATCCATCTAGCACCCATTTGTCTGTCTACCAATCTAGCTAACTAATATGTATTATGTATTACATATGCAATCTATCTACCTAATATATATTATCTATCTAATATTTTATATATCTATATATTATCTCTCATCTATCCAATCAATCTCACCATGAAGGGCAGCACCCCAACCCCACAAGGTGTGATCTCTTTGCAGGTACTTCTGCTGAGCCTTCCACGGGCCTTTCATTAGTCTTTCAAGTTAGTTGCTTCTGAGGAATAGAATACACTTTAAAACTCATGACTCCATAGCCACGAGCCTGTTGCTGCACTTCCTCTAGTTCTTTACTCTGAGGAAATGTCGTGTGTACAATGTTAGCAAATCAGGCATTTTGCAGGTCCTTAGATGGTGGTGTTGGCAGAGATAACACCTGCCACTTCCCTGTGGCAGGGAAGACAGATCCGTCTCCAGAGTGTCAGTTCAGGTAAGTATGAATCACTGCTCTTCTAAGGTGAAAGAGGTCTGATGTATTTGACCTGCCAGTAGCTGGCTGGCAGGTCTTTCCAAGATTGGAGCCATATCAAAGGCTCAGCATCAGTCTCTGATCCTGGCAGGGAGGGAATTCAGCAGCAGTAGCTAGAACAGCCTTAGTGAGAGGGAGTCCATGTTGTTTGATCCATGCTCAGTTTCCATTCTTGCCACCATAACTTGCAGCCCCATTGCACAAACACTGGGATGACTCAGTAGGAAGCTGGCTGACATTCACAGGGGAGGTCATGCTGCCAACTTGGTCGTTGAGAACTTTGCATGAAATTGCTGTTCTCTAATGGGTATTCATATGAGATAAAAGGTCTGCATGTATTGTTTCCACTCCCATAAGTCTCTGTACATGAATATCTGCTAGACGTCCTTGTCCCATGTCCTTGAGTCTTGACTATTTGATCAAATCATTTTTATTGCTCAGGACTCAGTATATATTCTTTCCTCAGGCCACTTCTCCTTCAACATGAAGTGATAATCAATTTTATTGCCCAATTGGAGAATTTCTCTTAATTACTTTTCTTCAGGATCAATCTTTGGTGAGACTTTAGTACAGCAACAGTTCATTTCTGGCTAGCACCAACATATTTCACCAAACTTCGTGTAAACCAAACCCTCTGTCCTTCTGCCAGTTGGTCACAGGAAATCCTCAGTGATGACATAGGAATGGATTGACGGAAAGATGCTGGCACAAGAGAGATAGATGAAATAGGCCTAGGCTACCTGCTGATACAATTTACAGAGGTATCCTGCACTGACATCAGTCCAGTCCAGTCCAATCCTCAATGTACCTTGTCCATCATGTAATAGATTGCTGCCATAGGCCCCCCTGCCCAAATGATTTGGTAGATCTGATCAACTCAGCTCACGATAAGCAGCTCTAGTTTGACAGAGACTTGGTGTTCCATGATGGGAACTAAATTTTTATTTGTGACTAGCGTCATGCTATTTTTGAAAGGGAAATTTATCCTGTTATATGTATTTCAAAGCCGTATAGATATGGCTTCACTCCAGAATCTCAGTAGTCTGTGCTATGATTTTTCTAATGAGATTTTTTTCAGAGATTCTACACAGCATTCTTACCCATAAATACCTTGAAATGCTTCAAACTAGATGAGACATACGGCTCAAGAGGCAGGGCAGCTTGTATTGCAACCTGCTCTTTCTGCAACTCCCTATCTTCCTCTGGACCACATTTGAAGCCGGCTGTGGTCCGCGCGCGCGCGCGCGTGTGTGTGTGTGTGTGTGTGTGTGTGTAGAGAGAGAGAGAAGGAGTGAGAATCCAACATTTAGTTGGCTGTCTCTCCAACTCACTCCTAGTAATGTTGTAATTCATTATCCATCACTACAGTCTCTGTGAATCAAAGCATCCCCCTGGCCAGATTGTTCTGAGATGTTACCATGATCATTGGCCTGGAGGCAATGAGATGTCATGGTAGGCAGATTGTGAAGAGAACAAGTACTGTCTTATAGTACTTCGAGTGATATAACTGCATAGTCTCCAACTGAGGAGACTGCATAATCTCCAGAGAGGCAGGGAAATTTGGACATTCGAGATTATTAGATTTGTCCACTCAAATGTCCACTTTGCAGGTTTCAGGTTCCTACTCTTTCCCTATCAAAGCCTTCACATTGACATAGGAGACATTTTAAGGCTGTGAATTTTTTCTCCTTTTTAGGTTTGCAACCCTATGCCATGAAACCCTGAACATGATTTTCTTCCTCCCTCATTTGCCCTGCAGCTGCAGTAGATAAGAGGATTTGGAAGGCTACCATAGAGACCCTCTGACTTAAAACACAGCATGTTTTAAGTGGGCAATTAACTTTCCTGAGTCTGTTATGCCTTTTTGCAAATCTTCCAAAGCCATCAAAGGCAGCCACCATGTAACACAATCCTTATGATTATCATTCCCTCTGTACTGATCAAGTACACAGCCACTTGATATGCCAATACCTTGCCTTCTGCCTATACCACATAACACATTAGCAATCATACTATCACTGCATGCCAGGAATCCGGGCCACCCAGTTTGCCACCATCGGTGGAGACCCAAAGTTCTCTCTTGGAGGTCTGCTTTCTAAGGACACCCATTGAACCAGGTCTTAGCCTGGCCTCCCTAGAAAACAGAACTTGAGACAAAAATTTGTGTGCTATTACTTCAGTGTAGGGTAGAATCCCAGGGAAAAGGAGATGTGAGACAGGGAACAAGGAAGAGCAAATACAAGGAAGTGCATTACCCAGCTAGCCAGAGCTTCATAGCAACACATTGGCTGCTCAGTCTAGAGAAGACATCTCCAGAAAGACCATAGGAGAATGACTGCATCTTGGAACAGTCCATTAGTCCAGGAAGTCTAAAGGGCAAGCAATTTATGTGCAGGCGTTCCCTCATGTCTTGTCTTCCACTGGTAAGAGTTCACGAATTTTGTCTACTTTCTCTCACATCTGAGTTGCATCAACTCAGCACCACCTCAGGCAGCCCCTGGAGCTTCTGGAACTCCATTCCAGGCAGTGTGTGGCTTCAGTGGTTTCTTCTTTAGTTGGTGATGTCTGTTGAAGCTTCTCCTCTGTGGGGATGACCCGAGCAGAAACAGACTTCGGACTGCAGCAATGGAATGAGCTATTGCTAGGATATTCCTGGTTAGGGGAGAAGGACCATAAGTAAAGCCAGGCTCTGGAGGCAATAAGTGAGAAAGAGTGGATCTGAACGGCACATAAACTGGGCCTGGTATATTCATTTTCTCTTTAAGGAAATAAAGCTGAATATTAAAGTTAAGCCCACTTCCTAAAGGTGTAACAAGTTTGTGCTCTACCTCTCTAAATAAGAGTCGTCCCACATTTTAGAATTTCATAGACTCACAGGACTGGAAATTTCTGTGCAAATCATTTGGTTCAGCCTCCATATTTTTCAGATGAGAAGCACAAGGTTTAGAAAGTTAAGTAACACTCTCATTTCAAACAGTAAATGGGGAAGCAAGAAGGCCTGCCTTCATTCCAGTCCTCATTCCACAATATCACACTGATAAAGCAGATGAAGGGGGAGTCATTTGCATTCCACTTTTGCCTTTATTAAAGTCTTTTGAAGGTGTTGGTTTAGTGAGGTAATGTCTCAAAGCAGTTTTAAGAACATTGAAGGAAAGATGTTATGTACTTTTGAAATGCAATTGTTGGTTTTGGAACAAAAATTTTTAAGACATTGCCAGCCTACTTTGTTGATGAATCAGAGTGAGTGTTATAAGCCTCTACGTTTCTAGAGGCAGAACCTCATCTTTGGAACTGAAATAGAGTACAACACAAAGAAAGAATGCCAGCAAACAAAAGTGAGCATGTCAGACCACAACTACCTCCCTTTAATTCCGAATCTATTAGGTTGGTGCAAAAGTAATTACGATTCTTGCTATCATGTTAAGCAATCCACAAGGAATGGCTCAGAGATCTTCCTGTGATCTTTGCATTCACACCTAAGTGGAAACCTAGTACTCTATGCCCTCTTTAGGACAGCTATCAAGGTGACATTTGTAGCTGTGGTAAGGATCAATAAGCAGCTAGAGCAGAAGCTGCCTGTTCCTTGAAAACAGCCTAATTTCTAGCAAATCTAGTTGCTTTGCTCTTGGTGGACACATTAACGACAGTGACATCTGGAAATTCTTGCCCTCCTGACACATGTGCTAAAGGGTATAAAGATCTGAACTCCACCTTCTGACAGCCTTGATTTCTGTGGCTACTGAAGATGCAATAGAATGAACCAATCTTCTTCCATGTTCCAAATATTATCCTAGAAAATTTCTTGTTTTTGTTTTCTGTCTGAGAAAATAAAAAAAAAAATCTGGCTAGTTAAAATCCATTTCCTATCATGTCTTAAATTAGCCTGGGACCAATTTGTCTGAATATCTGCTCCACCTCTGTAGGGGAAAACTGACGAGCAGGCTTCGAATTTCCACAAGTGTGTGCCAACCAAGGTGTGCCCTGACACTGGCTTGGGATGCTTTCTGCCAAAGGCAGGGTTTCACTTCTGATTTCATGGCAAATCAAACCCTGAATGAGAAGACAGCTATAGACAGGAGGGAAAACAGTCTCTTCAGTCTGTCAGCTCTTCTCCTAATATTCCTCACCACCCCAGAAGGATCCACTGATATGTAACAGGAAAAATACAGACTACATGCAATTTGGTGAAGTGTGAGAAAAAGCTTAGGTAGTTTCCAGGCAAGACTATCATATCAGCAATGCAAGTAAAGCATTTGAAATAGTGATTCTACTGTGGAAATGATACTCACTTCCAGGGCCTGCCAGGTGCTACTCTTGATGCTGAAAACAACCTCTCCTGGAATGGAGGTAATAGTGCACTTACTTTTGTGTATGTAGATTAACCTGTTTTACCCCTTTTAGATGGAGAAAGGCTATTGCCCGCCTGTGGCACTATGAGGCTGAAGATTGACAAATATATAATTATGCATTTTTTATTGTTTCCTGAATTATGCAGGATGTTTTTTCCAGTGAATTCTACTGTGGAGGCTTTCTGAAGTGTCAGAGTCTATTACCTGCTGCCCAGGAAAATCTATTACAGGCATGCACAAGTGGAGCTGAAAAATAGGTCTTTACTCACTAACAGAGACTGAGCAAGGACTGCCAAATTGTACCCTCCAGCAGTGTGTTCTCGGCTTTTTCTCTCCTTCTTTATGTATGCTTAACAAGGAAACTTGTTGAATGCACATGCTTCTCAAACCTGGGCTTCCCTGGAGGTGCAGTAAAGCCTACAGAAATCCAGAAGGGGCAATCTCCAAGTCTCTAGTAAGTACTGGAGGACTTTCTACCTCTCCTTTAAAATACATCCTTAGTAGAGCAATTTGAGTAACAGCACTAGCGATATTCCTGGCATGTCTGATATTATAATAGATATTGTCTCTGAGTGCACATTGAGGGTCCCAACCTCCTACACAAACATGGATGCAAAGTTATCACCAAAATGGGGTCCAAGAATATTTTTTAGCAGTATGCATTGAAGTAGAGAAACCATGTCAGACACATATCTGTATAAATGCTGAACTGTAGTATAGTATCATAATGAGGACACTGACATTGGCACAATCTACTGATCTTACTTATATGTATAGAAATCATGTCATTAATAAAATATACATTCTTTAAAAACAATAGATTCTAAGAAACAAAACCTCAGCTATTTATGAAAGCATATGCATGGGTGCATTACCTATAATACAAAAATGGCTAAAAATAAATTATGGCACACCTCTTAAAGCATACTATTCAAATTATTACTGGCTGATGGAATTAGAGTGATCTTTGTTTCATTTTACTTATTTTGATTTCTACATATTTTCAGATCTACCATTTAATATCTCTTTTACGATAAAAACAAAAATCTTTTTAAAAGAAAAGAAAACAAAAAGTTTCTTTTGGTATGCCATGAACACACAGCCTGAGAGTAAACATTCAAATAGCTAGAATGGGCCAGGCATGGTGGCTCACACCTGTAATCCCAGCACTTTGGGAGGCCCAAGGTGGGCGGATCACTTGAGGTCAGGAATTTGAGACCAGCCTGGCCAATATGGTGAAACCCCGTTTCTACTAAAAACACAGAAAATTAGCCAGGCGTGGTGGTGCACACCTGTAATCCCAGATACTCGGGAGGCTGAGGCAGGAGAATAACTTGAACCCAGAAGCTGGAGGTTGCAGTGACCCCAGATCACACACCACTGCACTCCACCCTGAGCAACAGAGTGAGACTCTGTCACAAAACAAAACAAAACAAAACAAAACAAAAAACAACACAAATACTGAATAGCTAGAATGGTCAGAATTACCTTTAAGAGGGGCTGGTTTAGTTGACTGACGTGTGTTGTTGATTTGGTTGTTACTCCATCAAACTATAACTCCATCAAACTATATATGTAAATAAATGTTATACACATATTTTATATACAATGTTTATATTTATATAGATAATTTAACATATTTTGTATATAATTGTGTAATATACAAAATGTAATATAATTCTATATAACTAAAATAATTATAAAATAATATCTAATTAAATTGTGATAATTACGGAGTTACACGAAGTTGTATGAAACGAGGCAGAGATCCTTAGTACCCTTTACCCAGTTTCCTCCCATGGTAACATTTTGTTAAACTGTAGTGTTTATATAATATCACAACCAAAATATTGACATTGATAGAATCTACTGATCTTATTCAGATTTTCCCAGTATTCCCATATTTATTTGCGTGTGAGCACGTGTGTATTAAATTGTATACAATTTTATCACCTGTACAGGTTGGCGACCACCACAGCCAAGACCTGAACAGTTCCAACACCAAAAATGTCCCTTATGTTATCCTTTTATAACCACTTCCACCTCTATTGTGTTACTCCCCCAGTCTAATCCCTGGCAACTACTAATCTGTTCTTTACTTCTGAAGTTTTGTCATTTCAAAAATGTTATGCAAATGGAATAATGCCCTACGTAGCCTTTGGAGACTGGCTTTTTCCACTCAGCATACATCCCCGAGATTCATTCAGGTTGTTTTAGATATCTCAAGGGTCTGTTTCTTTTTGTTGTTTGGTAGCGCTAACATGTTATGCTTGTACCACAGTTTAACCATTGACTTGTTGAAGGACACTTGGGCTGATTCCCATTTTTATAAGTTTAACAGCTATTTACTTTTATAAGTCAAGCTGATTTACTTGTAACAAACATTTGTACATGGGTTTTTGTGTAACCATATGCTTTCATTTTCCTAGGATAATGACCCAAGAAGTGCAATTGCTGCTGGATTATACGGTAGTTGCATGTTTAGTTTCATAGGACACTGCCAACCTGTATTCCAAAGTAGCCATATCGTTTTACATTCCCAGCAATGTGTAAGTGAGCCAATGTCACCACATTCTCCCCAGCATTGCATATTGTCACTCTTTTTCCTTTTAGTCATTCTGATAGGTGTGTAGTGATATATTACTGTGGTTTCAATTTGTACCTCCCTAGTGACCAGCGAGGTTGAATATCTTTTTATATGCTCATTTGCTATCTCTGTGTCCTTTTTGGTGAAATGTCTAATTTTCTAACTGGAGCATTTGTTTTTTTAAGTCCTGCATTTTGAGAATTCTTATTATAGATACCAGTCCTTTGCAAGATATGTGGTTTGCAAATATTTTCTTCCCAGTTTATAGCTTTTTATCTTCTTACATAAGCTTTTGCAGAAAGTTTTACATTTTATTAGGTTCAATTTGTTGATTTTTTCCTTTTATGAATTGTGCTTTTGGTGTCACATCTAAGATCTCTTTACCTAGTTCTAGGTCCCAAAGACTTTCTACTATGAGTTTTTTCTGTAAAAATTCTATAGTTTCGTATTTTACATTTAAGTCTATGATCCATTCTGAGTTTTTATTTGTTTGTTTTGTTTTGTTTAGAGAGGGGATCTCACTCTGTTGCCCATGCTGGAGTGAAGTGGCATGATCTTGGCTCACCGAAGCCCATTATTTTGAGTAAATTTTTGTGTAGAATGCAAGACTTTGGTCAAATATCTTCTTGTGTGTGTGCCGATGATGTTCAGTTGCTCCAGCAGCATTTGTTCAGAAGTTACCTCCATTAAATTACTTTTGCACCTTTATCAAAAATCAGTTAAAGAAATTTGTGTGGGTCTATTTCTGGATGTCAACAGCCTTTTGCCACAGCATCTACTTCCCATGGAGAGGTGGAGAATGAGGAGTTACTGTCATGAAAGAAGAGAAGTGGAGTTATTCAGGTAATGGGTCCAAATGGAGAAGCAGTGAGTGAGCACAGACCCTGGCCCTTACAGCCAACATCTGTCTGGCAATTGTTGAAACATCAGGCCTGAGCTTTTTAAAAAATCACTCTTGTTTAAGGCATGCAGCAGGAGATTGTAGTGAAGTCTCTGCCTCCCAATAGTCTCTCGCTGTTTTATCACTTAAAGGAAACAGGGCTCTTTTGATTCCCTACTATCTTCTGTGACAGATAATCGAAGACTAATTTTTAGTCTTTGAGCTTTCAGTGTTTGCCAGATGTCTTAGTCTGTTCCGACTGCTATAACAAAATACCACAAACCGGGTGGCTCGTAAACAACAGAAATTTATTTCTCAAAGCTCTGAAGGCTGAGAAGGCTGGGAAGACCAAGATCAAGGCACCAGCAGATTTGGTGTCTGGTGAGGGGCCTCTTCCTGGCTTACAGACAGCTGCTTTTTGCTGTAACCTCACAGGGCAGAAGGGGTGAATAAACTATCCTTCTCTTGGATAATGGCACTTGAGTCTCTTGGATAACAGCACTACTCCCATTCAGGAGGGCTATATTCTTGTAAACTAATTGCCTCCCACAGGCTTCACCTCTTAATACCATCACATTGGGGGTTAGGATGTCAACATATGAATTTTGGAGGGACATGACATTCAGACTATTGCGCCCGAGACTACAATTATCACCTTCAAAGTACTATTTCCCCCACTCCAACTCCCGGGTGCTTATGTGTTTGCATGTGCTCAGACTGGTGTCTGAGTGGGATGCCTCTTAGGTTTTTCATGCTGAGAGGTCATTATGAACCAGAGGAATCCCGTAAATCATTTTCGTGAGGAGTAGCCCTGACTCACCTTATGTCAGGCAGGTACTTCACTGTATTTTCTCTGAATCAGTATGATCAGATGGCTTCTCATATTCTTTGATCATTAGGAGCAGTGTTTGGAGGATAAACTGACTCTAGTCTGGAATTCTCCCCAACCACAGTTACTTTCATCTTCACTCTTTCCACCTTTACCTTTCTCTTAGATACTAAACTCTTTTTAATCAGAATAATCTACAACACAGATGGGTATACACAATAAACACTTAAAATGGCTTGGTACGGTGGTTCATGCCTGTAATCCCAGCACTTTGGGAGGCTGAGGCGGGCAGATCACAAGGTCAGGAGTTTGAGACCAGCCAGGCCAACATAGTGAAACTTCATCTCTACTAAAAATACAAAAAAATTAGCCAGGCGTGGTGGCGGGCACCTGTAATCCCAGCTCCTTGGGAGGCTGAGGCAAGGAGAATCACTTGAACCTGAGAGGTGGAGGTTGCAGTGAGCCGAGATCGTGCGACTGTACTCCAGCCCGGGCGACAGAGCAAGACTCCATCTCAATAAATAAATTAACAAACAAGAAAATACTTTAAATGTTCTTAATTAATCTTGAGAAAATGAATCACCTCTTTCTCCTCCTGCTCCGTAAGACATTTTTCCCATTCTGTCCTCTGATGTCTCCCACAGCAGCCTCTTACTTCCCATGGGAAAAAAAAATCTCATTCTCATTCTGTCTCTCTCTCTCTCTCTCTCTCTCTCTCACTTCATGTCTTCCTCTTCCTCATTATATTTTAATCATATTTCTTCTTGTCCTTCTTTCAGTTGTAGTAATCAATTCTAATTTTTGTAGTTTGAAATATTTGTGAAGACCAAAGCACCTATTTTCATCACAGATCCTTGAAATTTTAGCTTCTTAGACTACATGAAAATAGTTCCCACATGCAATAGCAAATCTATTCTCAAATTTTTTTTTAATTGAAACTAAAAAAAAATTTTTAGAGACAAAGTCTTGCTATGTTGCCCAGGCTGGCCTCAAACTTCTGGGCTCAATCATTTCTCCCACCCTGGCTTCCCACGTAGCTAGCACTATAGGCGTGAGCCACCACACCTGGCATATTCTCAGGTTTTTAGCAGTGGTAAATAGCATATGTTTATTCTGTCAGTCACCTAATAAATATATACTATCTACCTACTATGTACAAGATACAGTGCTGGCACTGGAAGCTGTCAACAGTTTCTGTGCATTTTTGACTTATCACAATCCGGGCCAGGTTCATAGCCCTAAGCAACATGCATAGAGGCCAGTGAAGGACCCACTCATTACGGAGCACTTCAGGCAAAGTGTACAAAAGAGCTTCTTGCTCATATAGGAAAACAGCGGTGTGACCCTAGGCCTTTCTGCTTATACCACATAGTATTTATTTCGCTTTGTGAATCATGCCCTATGGTGATACCTGCAGAGTTTCTTTGCCCCCAATAAACATGTCCACCAGTCAAATGAGCAATTATTTCTCAAGAGATAATTTTCAGTCCATAACAATGAACATGCTAAGGGCTTTAATACATAATCTCATTTCATTTAATCCTTACAAATCCCTCCGAAGCTGGTATTATTATTATCCCTACTTTTACAGATGAAGAAACTGAAGCTCAGAAAATGTGGAAATAAATGAAGATCACCCAAATGATAACAAGCAAAGACTGTTTACTGAGAACTTGCTACAGTGAGGAAGTTGGCCACCATCACTTGCACTGAGCAGAGATTCTAGCAGGCAGAGGAGTGGGGAAGCTTTATAGCAGAAAAAAGGGAAGGCTTCAGGTGTGCCCCAGCTGGAGGCTGTTGGCATGGGGAAGCTGTAGGTGAGACAACTAGAAGTGGGGCATCCTATGTGATTGTTCAGATGTACATAGTTGGCTTTCTCTAGTTGGTCCTAAGTTGAAAGCCGGGGTGGGTGAGGGGCAAAAATGTGGAAGTTGTCAGTTATTAATCAAACCCTGGCCATTTTGGGCCAATGGGAGTTATTGTTTATTTCATGGACTGCCTGCTAGACATAGTAGTCTGACTTCCTGAACTGGTTACTGTAGATAGTAGACTGACTTTCTGGACTGGTTTCCTCGGGTTGTGGGTCAGAATTTTATTTTCTATGTGTGGTCTGGCCATTGTCCTTTTGTATATCTAGTCTCTCAAGATTTGAAACATCTTGCTCATGAACAGATTTCAGAATTAACGTTGAAATTCATGATGCAATGGAGAGTATGAATTTTACCATCTCAATACATTGTCTCTGTGGAAGGACCCCAGGAAAAAGGTAGCACAAATAACCAAGTTGGCAGATGTGATCATGCTTCAGCTGAATACCTGCCAATAGTGGACACTGTCCATTGTTTTCCCATCAAACTTCATCCTCCTTGCTAACCAAAGGCTGACTTTATTCAGTTATTAAATCCCTTAGTTAGAAGTAGGACTGACTCAGGAGAAATTTACCCTTTCTCCAACTCTAGGAATCTTGTTTTTTTCTAAGACAAACAACATGTGACATTGCTCTGGTTTCCTTCCCCTCCACCCTCCAGGCATGAACACGTTACCTGATTTGGCTCAGAAAGAATGGAAGAGGATAGGGGCATTTCTCTTTCTGGCTGGGTAGCAACAAAGAAGAACATATGTGCCCCTTGTTCCTGGTTGCTATTATTGACCATAGAGCAACTAGCCTTAGGTGAAGTCAATGCTGTGGATAACAGAATCAAAAGGCAAAAAAGAACCTGGGTCCTTTATGACATCAATAAATCACTGATTCAACCAATTTTGTAGCTGTCCTTCCTCTGGGCTTCTGTTCCATGAAATAATACATTTTCTCATTGTTTAAGCCAGTTTGAATTGGGTTTTCTGATACTTAGAGCCAAAAGTACCGTAGATAACACAGCAGCCTAGCCATGAGTCTTTGCCTTCATACTGTGTCCCAGTTCTAGTGGTAACACCTGTGAACATTCAATGGCGCAAGGTGGTTAAGAGACATTGCACTAGACTCAGAATGGCTGCATTTGAACCCTGCTCTACCTCTTTTAATTGCTGACTTTGGGCCAGCTACTTAGTTTCTCTGTGCTTCACCCCTTTATCAGTAAACTGGGGAAAATGATAATACCTAACTTATAGGGTTAGGATTATAATAAGGGCTAAAATACGTCAAGTGCTCAGAAGAGTGCTTGGAACATTATAACAGCATTAAAGTGTTGGTATTATTATTAAACACTTAGCAAATATCTTCTTAGCTTTCTTCCTTCCAGAATTAAAAAAAATTATTTACATCATTTGAAACTTCATTTTCATTAATGAATCATTACATAATGATTCAAAAATCATTTTTATTACTGAAGCCAGTTAAGTTCAGTTTTTTTTTCACCTCTGCTTCAAATGCATAGCTGGGCTTCAGCATCACAGAAGCAATCATAAAAAAGGATCACTCTTTGCCTCCTTTCTCTAAACCCCTCGTGTTCTGACAATTGACATTTCCATCCTGTGTGGAACAGACCCATGTTTGCTTTCACTTAGCCTCTTCTAATGTCTTTTAACCATCTTTTTTTTTTTTTTGAGATGGAGTCTCACTCTGTCGCCCAGGCTGGAGTGCAGTGGTGCGATCTTGGCTCACTGCAAGCTCTGCCTCCTGGGTTCAAGCCATTCTCCTGCCTCAGCCTCCTCAATAGCTGGGACTATAGGCACCCACCACCATGCCTGTCTAATTTTTTGTATTTTTAGTAGAGACTGGGTTTCACCGTGTTAGCCAAGACGGTCTCGATCTCCTGACCTCATGATCCACCCGCCTCGGCCTCCCAAAGTGCTGAGATTACAGGTGTGAACCATCTTAATAACTGCCATGTCAATATCTTTTCTTTTAAAATTGTTGAAAAGCTACTGCTATAGTAGCAGTGGCAATGCATTCTGAGGGAGCTGCCACATAGCCCATTCCTGATCGCACCTGTGCTCTGCACCCCTCATCTATGATGATAGCAAACCAAGAAAAGGAAAACTTACTACCCAAGAACTTGCTCTGTGTTTAGTACTATCCTAGTTGTTTTCACTAGTTCTTGAAGAATATTTATATTAATAGCATGCATACAAATTAAGTGATTTTTAAGGAGTTTTGTATCAGTCAGAATAACCTAAGTTATATACAAGTAACCAAAAAGCCCCCAATTTTTGTTGGTATAGAGTAACAAAGGCTTGTCTTCCCCTTCAACCTACATATCCCCTTGAAGTAAGTGGGAGTGGGGGATCAGGGTCTATATGAGGAATATGCAAATGTTTTCTTAAAAGGCCACTTAGTGAATACTTTAGGCTTTTAGGCTATATGGTCCCTGTTGTAACAACTCAGTTTTGCCATTGTCATTTCAAAGTATGCATAGACAAATGGGTATAGCTATGTTCCAATGAAGATTTATTTACAAAAACAGGTGACCACAGGCTGTAGTTAGCTAACTCCCACTGCATATCATCCTCACTCCAGGACCCAGAGTGGTGAACGCACCATCATTTGGAATACTGTTGATCATGGTGGCAGAAGGGAAAAGGATCATGGAGAATCTCTCACTAGTTTTTAAATGTTTCACCTGGAAGTGATCCCTGTCACTTCCACTCACATTTTATTGACATGGAAAATCATATGACCACACCTAACGTCAGTAGATGGGGGAGGAAGCAGTCTTCCTTGAGCCTAGGAGAAGAGAACAAGAAACACCAGTAAGCAGCCGTAATGTCTATCGCATGTTGCATCATTCTTCTGTTCATCTCTTTCTGTGGCTTTTTGTTGAACTTCATGTTCCTAGTTAAGGAAATGAGTTGCAAAGTTGTGGTTTACTCAATGTTCTTACAGGTGTATTGCTCAGTTTCTGGATAAGCTGGGCCTCTTTACCTCCTTTTTCTGCTTTTCTTGTCCAGGCTGTAGGCTTGTTATTACTCTTCAACCAGAGCACCAAAGAGTTAGAGGGAAAGTGAAGCATAATGCGAATTCATTCGCCTCAAGTGTGGTCTCTGGGCCTTGCCCTACCACACAGGAAAGTCCCTTCAGTGGGCTTATTGTCTGAAGTTTGCATATTATTGACTATTAGCTAATTCACACAGTCTATTCAGAGTAACTCTTCTTAGGGGGCAATGTCTGGCCCATGTTGGACAGCTATATATATATTAGAAGGGTGTGTGTGTGTGTATGTGTATGTGTGTGCGTAGGGATGAAGATTAGAGAACGTAATTTGGTCAACCTTCTCCAT
This sequence comes from Hylobates moloch, assembly GCF_009828535.3. Taxonomy (NCBI): domain Eukaryota; kingdom Metazoa; phylum Chordata; class Mammalia; order Primates; family Hylobatidae; genus Hylobates; species Hylobates moloch. The sequence continues at coordinate 51,126,117 of NW_026652276.1, read as the reverse complement.
AGCTTCATTTACATCTCACTACAGTTTTCTGCTATTTCCTCTTTACATTTTCTCTCCTTTTCTTCCCAATGAACCCCAATGTTTTCAGAGAATAAAAGTTAGGTTGAAGAGAGTAAGAGATAAAGATAACTTTTTGGTTAAATTTCCTTTGCCTATTATATGCCTAATCATACCCTCCTCCAAATTCCTTTCTTCCTTTCTCCTTCCCTCTTTCCCTCCCTTCCTTCTTTCTTTCTTCCATTTATCTATCCATCCAATGTCCAAATGAGTGTCTACTGTTTGCCAGGCCCTGTACTAGGCAAGTCATGGGTATATATAAATGTGACTGACAGAGACACAGTCCTTTGCTTTATGGAGCTAATAACTTTAGTGGGCAAAAATTATGATAATTGATAAGAGACCTGAAGAATACTGGAAATTGGAGGATTGCAAGGGAGTAGGTGGTGATGGCATCTATCTTATGAAAGGTCTTAAAGCATTAGAGGGAAGGGTTCCTGTTGTTTTGCATGAATGAAGATAGTATGAAGGAATTTTATTCAAATGTTTTTGTTTTTTAATCTTTTGCTTCCATTGTTCATGGTCCTGCCATCTTTAGTCTTGTTTGGAGATTGGCAAACAGCCAGCAAGTTCTCAGTAGATTTCCCACTTGTCATAGGTTTCTCCTGTATCCGGGTTTGGCTTAAAGATCAAATTGCCTTTAGGCTGACTTCTGATCCTTGCCAGAAAGAGCTGACCCTTTCTCCGCTCATCTGTGCAAACCTTTACTCAGGTGAGACTTTCACACAATTTGAATAAAAGAACTAAAACTCTCCAGTAACCAAAAGGAGTAAGAAAGCCATAACTGTTTTATTTTGTTGCCTCCAAAGCTCAAGCCTATTATTTGAGATTTGTATGTTCTCTTATCATTTTGGTTTTATTTCATTTTAATTTTTTTGTGGAAAAAATGTATGTCTAATTGGAATGCAGACCAAAATAAAATTATTAAAGTGGAAAAATATTTTAAGAAAATAATGTTTACATAAAATCAGCACAATGTCCAAACAAACAAAACCATATATGTACAGTGAAAACACATTTATTTTAAAAACTGAAAAAAGTGCTATTTCATATTATAGCACTTTCCAGAAAGTATGCTCTTTTTGTTTGCTCATTAGGAAAAAAATTTTTTTTTAAATAAGATATTTTGACTTAAACTATTTCTATGAACTCTCTTAAACCAAACATAACTTGCTTTTTTCTTGATGGCTCCGAGCCATGATTATTAATTCAGGTGATTCTGATTTTCTGTTATGTATTGATGCCTTCATTGCCTACGAGAGAGTTGTAGGACAATTTGCCTTAATAGGAATAACAGAATGCTATCCTTTAAAAGTGTTTCCATGAAAACTTATTTATAGGTTTTGCTGTTTGGGGGTTTTGTTTTATTTAATGTCTCCTTCATTATTAAGGGTGTCAGACATCCTTCCTCCCACATATTATCTGTTTCTAGTAACCAGAAAGCTAACAATTTACTATTTTTTATTTATGTTGAGCATATTTATTAGGATAAACTTGTATGCACAAGTAAACATTTAGAATAAACTAATAGTGGCTAAAACAAAAAAAAGAAACTTATTTATGTGCCATGCATGAGAATTCCAGAGATATGCAGCATAAGACCAGTATGGCACATCTTGAATTTCATAGGCATTCAGGCTCCTTTAGCTCTCTGCTGAAATATCCACAGGGTGTAACTCATGTGTCCAAGATGGCTCCTAGAGACAACAGACCAGAGTTCTGGGCAGCAGACTGGAAGGCAGGAAGGCAGGAACGCAGAGGGCTGGGTCCCACCATGGTGGGGTACAACCTAGACTTCCTTTACAACAACATTTCTGCTTGTACTCCATTGCTCAAAAGTTCGTCACACTTACAGTTTTAAGAATACTGAGAAATGTAGTTTCTATCTGAGTACATGAGTTCCTTGAATAAAATTGAGTTTCTGATAACAAGTAAAAATAGAAGAAAGGCTGTTGGGGTTAACCATTAGCAGCCTCTGCCATATTCCAATATCAAATATCCAAACCTATTAGAAAATTATGGGCCAGGCGCAGTGGCTCACGCCTGTAATCCCAGCACTTTGGGAGGCTGAGGCGGGTGGATCATGAGGTCAGGAGATCGAGACCATCCTGGCTAACACAGTGAAACCCAGTCTCTACTAAAAAATAGAAAAAATTAGCTGGGCGTGGTGGCGGGCACCTGTAGTCCCAGCTACTTGGGAGGCTGAGGCAGGAGAATGGCGTGGACCCGGCAGGCGGAGCTTGCAGTGAGCTGAGATCGCACCAATGCACTCCAGCCTGGGAGACAGAGCGAGACTTCGTTTCAAAAAAAAAAAAAGAAAAGAAAAGAAAATTATGTAGGGATTTTGAGTAATGTGGATTTCTTCTAGGAAGTAAAATGAATGGCATTTAGTGCACGGACTTACATAGTTTAATCATTAAAAGGCCTTCAATTTTTTTTCCAGATTCTCTGGGTTCTGAATACATTTGCTACATAAACAGCATTTGAATAACTGAGGTACTACTGTGGCTGAAATGAATACTTCTATATAAAATCCTGTAGCAGAATTCAAGCAATTCTACTTTGCCATATCATGCCAATGCATTCCAAAGTTTCCTCTCAAAATATGTGCTTCCAGCATGTGCAGGAATTATATATGGCCTGAACAATTTGGATTGGATCCTTACATTCAGTTACATCCACTTCCTTTATCACTGTTTCTCAGCTTACACAATTTATGCCAGGACTTACTAGAAATAATTTTTTCACATTACATTACATAACTCCTAGAGTATAAACAAAATCTTCTATTTGGAGTATTCCCTATATCTCTCTAAACTGATTCCTTGCAATGTTTGAAGGCTTGGAGTGAAGAAGGTATTCATGAAAATAAGATGTCAATTTGTGTGTTTGATATATTTGTGTTTGGCAAGGATTGCTATGGGCATTATTTCTTTTGAGACGGAGTCTTGCTCTGTCACCCAGGCTGGCGTGCAGTGGCGCGATCTCGGCTCACTGCAAGCTCCGCCTCCCAGGTCATGCCATTCTCCTGCCTCAGCCTCCTGAGTAGCTGGGACTACAGGCGCCCACCACCACGCCCAGCTAATTTTTTCTATTTTTAGTAGAGACGGGGTTTCACCGTGTTGGCCAGGATGGTCTCGATCTCCTGACCTCGTGATCCGCCCGCCTCGGCCTCCTAAAGTGCTGGGATTACAGGCGTGAGCCACTGCGCCCGGCCATGGGCATTATTTCTTTGGTTCCCCAATATTTGGTTTAAAATCAGAAGCAACATTTGCATTAGTTAAACATGTATCCGATTTAGAGCTGGGTCTTTTGCCCCCATCTTCTTAAGTGAGTTAGTTCTCTGGGTAACTCTCATGGTGGCACTCATAGTCCTTTGATGAATTGCACAGGCTGGATTTGAACTGCCCTGATCTAGCTGTGCCCACGAATGTGGCTTTTGTGTCTGAAGCAAATGGGAAAATTGGAAATAATGTTGAGCTCACTGCAGAGCTGATGAGCAGCTGTTATAAACTAATACGGCTGCATGGGTTGTGTACAACTACCTTACCAGGTGGCAGATATTTTGAGTATCTTCCTGCTAAGGACGGGTAGATCATTCTAGTTAAATGTCAGGGACTCCTGATGTAGGATTTCCAGCCTTCTGAGAAGAAAGTGGCTCCCTGGCCCTCCCGCCCCACAACCATCTCCTGCATCTCAAGCTGTCCACCATAGTAAGAGTCTGCCAATCCCAGCCAGGCATGAGGAGACAGGTGCCTGAGCTGGGGCAGACGATGCAAAGTTCTTTGTCTTCTACATTTGACATAATAATCTGTGTTCACTCTGTTTTGCTCTGGCATCTTAGCCATTCCTTGCCTCAATGAATTCACATGATGTTTTAGCAGTGAGAGTAGATGCTTTCTTAATGTAGCATTAGAAGTAAAAGGGGATGGACACCCTAAATACCCTGACTTGATCATTAAAATTATACACATATAAAACAATTTTTATGTACTCCATAAATTTGCACAAATATTTTAAACAAGTAAAAGTTGAAGTAACAAGAATAGCACAGGGGCTCCCCTGCTGCACCCTCTACAGCCATGCACCATCACTGTGCACTCTCTCACGACTGCAGGGGAAGAGCCTACTCAGCACTGGGGCATGATGAGAGTGGCTGAGACCGAGTCCCTGCCTCAGGTGCTATAAGCTAGTGGTGGAGGTGGGAAGAAGCTATGGTGAGTACCACGAGGGACTTATCTTGACCTGATCCAGCTCCAGCTGTGGAGGAGCTTGGGTTGACATGGGGCAAGAAGGGAAAGGATGGGTGTATTAGTTTGCTTGGGCTGGCATAGCAAAATGCCACAGACTGGGTGGCCTAAACAACAGAAATTCATTTACTTGCAGTTCTGGAGGCTCGAAGTCCTAGATCAAGGTTTTGACTGATTCAGTTCCTGGTGAGAGCTCTCTTCCTGGCATTCAGTTGGCCTCTTTCTTACCATGTCCTCACATGGTGAAGCAAGAGAGATCTGTCTGGTATCTCTTTTTATAAGGACACAAATCCTGTTGGATCAGGGACCCATACTTAAGACCTCATTTAACCTTAATTACTTCTTTAGAGGCTCCATCTCAAAATACAGCCACACTGGTGATTAGGGCATCAATATATGAATTTGGGGAGGGACACAAAAATTTAGTCCATAATAACAGGTTTGAGATGAAATGCCCAGATGGATCAATCCACCTCTGAAATTTCATTCTTGTTGTCTGAAAGATTTACATAAAAACTAATGGCTTATTCACATCAATATTCTGACTGGCATGGCTCCCCCACCTCCTAGCTTAGAACCTCAGCCACAGACCTACTTCCACACGAGGAGATGGAGGATGCTCATGCCAGTTCTAAAAGGAGTGACTGCCTGAAGGGGGAGTTGAGATAAAGATGTCCTGATTGAACTTGAGACTGCACTCAAGAATGACCCCATGTCCAGAGCTGAAACCAGACAGACCTTGGGACTCAGATAAGAATATTTAAAATAGGAAGTTACCCAAAAAATAGGTTGTATGTGGTTGCTGTAGAGTGGGTACCGGGGACATAAAAAAAATAGAGGGCTGTGTAAAGGTAAAGATGTAAGGAATAAAGGAATCTGGCTGAAGAGCAAGATCCAACTGAAGAGCAAGACCTACACCCTACACAAAGACCCCCTGTCTGTCCCTCCCCTAGCCCTCAAAGCTGCTATCAGGGTTCACCCAACAAGATTTTTCATGTCTCTTTGTGTATGTGAACAGACACCATGGGAATTTCTTGTTCTCCCCATTCCTCCTGATATGGTTCAGCTGTGTCCCCATCTAAATCTCATCTTGAATTGTAGCTCCCATAATTCCCACGTGTTGGGGGAGGAACCCAGTGGAAGATAATTGAATCATGAGGGTGTTTCTCCCGTACTGTTCTTGTGGTAGTAAATAAGTCTCATGAGATCTGATGATTTTATAAAGGGTTTCCCGTTTCACCTGGCTCTCATTCTCTCTTGTATGCTGCCACGTAAGCCTTCCACCATGATTGTGAGGCCTCCCCAACCACGTGGAACTGTCGGTCCATTAAACCTCTTTTTCTTTATAAATTACCCAGTCTCAGGTATGTCTTTATCAGCAGCATGAAAACAGACTAATACACCTCCCCAGGGGGTCATCCAGAGCCAGCACCTGGAAATGGGGGAAGCAGGTGTGGTGGACTGAACCAACAGTGGACTGAACTTTGACCTCTGGACATGCGTTATAATGCTTTCTAGGTCCTGGTTCCTAGAGAGAGGTTAAGAGTTCTATAACTCCAGAAGAAATATAGCCCTCTCCCAGGTAAGCCATGTAGCACAGCTCCAGAGGGTGCAATTCCCACTGAAGTCTGTGAATGATGCCCATGGTGTTGTGCAGTGTGCATGCTGCATGACCATTCACAGTGACCCTGCCTCTCCTGGTGATTCCTAGTCCCAAAGGAATCAATCACTGTACTCACTATCTCTGGCAATAGCAGGAATGGAAACAGCGCTAATAATGACAAGGCCAAGATTTATTCAGGTGCTTACGCAAAGATATATTATTTTGCATACCGTTTTATTGCACATATTGGAAGTGACTTTCATGGATCTCCACTTTTCAGATTCCTTCCAGCTTTGCCAGGGGCAATTTGCCCAAGAAGCACAATTATTTATTCCAATTAAATACTAATTTCACTCCCTTGAATCTAAATCTAAATCTCCTCTAGGAAAAAGAGGTTAATAATTCTTCTATTAACAAGGATGACTTGATCTAGTCTACAGTGGGCTCAAAATGTGCAAAATTATTTAAATTAGGGCGGGAAGTTAAAAAATATCCCTGACGTCTTCAAAGCAACAAGATTTTTCCTTAATTATTTAAAATTTAGCAGTGGTGTATACTATTATTGAGTCTCTAAACCAATGGTTCTTAAAGTGTGGTTCCTAAAAGCAACAAGATTTTTCCTTAATTATTTAAAATTTAACAGTGGTGCATACTATTCCTGAGTCTCTAAACCAATGGTTCTTAAAGTGTAAGTTCCTAAAATTGTATCATCAGCATCACCTGGGAACTTTGTTAGACATAAACAGTCTCAGGTCCTACCTAAGACCTGCTGAATCAGAAACTCTGGGAGTGGGCCCAGCAACCTGTGCTTTAACAAGACCTCCAGATGATTCTGATGCACACGCCAAGTTTGAGAAGCAGTGTTCTGGATCTAAGATAGTGATGCTAGTCTTGGCTGTATGTTAAGATCACTTGGAAAGTTCTTAATATGATGCCCAGCCCACACCCCAGGCAAATCAGAATCTCTGGGGGTGGAGCCCAGATGTAATTTCCCCAGGTGATTGCAATGTACATCCAAGGTTAACAACCACTGCTTTACGAGCAATAATTCTAAAAGTTAAGTGTGTGTGAAAAAGACTTGAGATACTTGTTAAGGATAAGACGTGCTCCTGGGGATTTTGATTCAGTAGATCAATGGTGAGGCTCAGGAATTCATATTTTTAGCCAGTAGTACAGGTAATGCTGCTGCACAAGATGCATGGGCCACTCCACAAGGAACACAGTATACTTAGAGCCAGACCACTTAAATAGTCTTGAGGAAGGACTGTGCTTACTGGTGGGAAGTCAGAAACCGTAGCTCTGAGGACTTAGGGTTGTATGTCAAAAGACTTCGACAGATGACTGCATGAACAAGGTAGGAAATGGAACTGCAGGTGCAGAAAGGTAATGAGGCTGTTTAATTGTGATGTACTTGTCAACCAGTACCTTTATTTGTCTTGGGAGCTCATGAGCTCTCTTTGTGAGAGAGACTGACCCAAATTACGCCTTCCATTGTATGGTTCTGTGCTGGACACCTTGGCTGGCACACCCTAACAAAGTGAATCCACAAACAAGAAGCAAAGTAGTCACATGAAAACAACACAGATGGGTGGGGCATGGCGGCTCATGCTTGTAATCTCAACACTTTGGGAAGCCAAGGTGGGTGGATCACCTGAGGTCAGGAGTTCAAGACTAGCCTGGCTAACATGGTGAAACCCCGTCTCTACTAAATGATACAAAAATTAGTCAGGTGTAGTGGTGGGCACCTGTAATTCCAGCTACTTGGGAGGCGGAGGCAAGAGAATCACTTGAACCTGGGAGGCAGAGGCTGCAGTGAACCGAGATCATGCCACTGCACTCCAACCTGGGTGACAGAGTGAGACTCCGTCTTGAAAATAAAAAATAATAATAAATAATAAATGAATAACAGACTTTGGAGTCAAGCAATTTGAATTTGGATTTAGACTTGAATCTGGATGTCACCACTTGCTGTCCATGTGGCCTTGGAAAGTTACTCCTCTCTCTGACTGTTCTGATCTGTCAAACGAGAATATTGATAACTACCTTACAGAGTCATTATGAAGATTAACATGAAAAGCACTCAGCACCTGGTTGGCTCACAACAAAGGCTGATTGTTATTTTGAAGTGTTAAATGTCCCATCACCATTTATCAACCAGAGTCTGTGTTCTAATTTACTGTACCGGATGCTGTCCAGTAGTTGTGACATCTGGGAAATTCCTCCAGCTCCTCTGCATTGACTCACAGAATTCACAACAGGAACAGACATGAAAACTCGCCATAATCTTTTAAACTAAGTAAAAACAACTAAGACTGGATAATGTAGGCAATCTTTTTTATCTACATAAGCACTGCACTTGATTAAGTCCTCTGAACTATTCTCCTAGCATCAGTTGAGCAAACTATACCCATAGCAATTTGGCTGGTAAAAAGTTAACTTGGGAAAAGAATCTTAAGTACTTTCCCAGATGTGTTCTAATTGCATGTTTAGAAAGAGTATGCATACATTTTTTAGTGTGGTAACATCAAAGATAGATGTTGCTAAAGAGAATTTTAAGTGATTCATGCCCTGTTTTCTTATTCAGGAAAGCTTTTTCTAACTTTCTTCTGATAAGCCTACAGAAATAAAAGAGAATATGGTAGAGGAAGGCATTAAGAATTAAAGTCAGGAAAGAATTCAAGGAGTTACCCAGTTTATTTTTTGAGTTTCAGACAGAAGGGTCTAGCCTGACCCCCATAAGGGTCAGATGAGGCAGATGGAGGCACCTCGTCTCTCAACCTAAATTCTTAGTGAAGTCCCTTATGGCTCAGCTGCAAGCCTCCTGCCACAGGACGCACACATTTCCTCTAGTGTGTTTGGGGGTGGAGAGCAGCTGGTATCACTCTCTTCATAATTACCCCATATACTTAAAGAAGACAATTGAGTCATCCTTTATCCTCTTTTTTTCCAGGAAAAAAATCCATTTCCTTAAAACTTACCTCATAGGTTCTGTTTTCCAACCCTTTAATCATTGTGTCTTTTGTGTGCCCTGGCCACGTCCCCTGCTTCCTCTTAGACCTGGACCTGGTCCCTGAACAAGGACCTGACTGTGCTGACAGGAATAGGGAAGCCCTCCTGTTTCCACACTCACTTGTAAGCCAAGAAAGTAGGGAACAGCCATCCCTGGCATTATTCTAGGTGTGGGAAACTCTGCTGTCCACAGGGACAGGCAGGAGCATACACAGCATGGATGAGGATCATGTCAGAAGAAAGAATGTGCACAGCCTGGCCAAAGAGGCCGGCCCTGCTTGGCTACAGTGGTCTGCTGCCCTGAGGCACATTGTTGCCAGGTCTTCTGATTTTTCTAGAAAAGTTCAAAATCTGGACTTTAAAAGTATCTGCTTTTTTTTTCCAATGTTGTCTACCATCTCAAAAATATTTAAACAATCTGTGGGCAAATAAAACATGTCTGGAGGCTAAATCGGGTCCCTGGGCCTCTTAAGCAATTCTATTCTAGTTAATGTAGTATAAACAAAGGCCAGTCAGGTGTAGGTGGGAGCCTGGGGACAGGTTAGGAACACAGATACAAGGGCAACTCATGTTTAGCAAGAAACAACCATAATAATGAACAGCTGTAAACACTCATTTAGATGAGGAAAAAAGAATTATTAATAAAGTACTGAAATAATTACCATTTTAATTCAGTGCCTGGAGTATAGTAAATGTTCAATAAATGTTTGCTAATAAATACCTTGCTTTTTAATATTGTTTTGCCATTATGAAATACTTTATAATTTCTCTGCTTCCTTAGAACAACCCTGAGAGGTAAGACTATTATTCTTCCCATTTTCATTACCTGCAGAGGTCATGCCCCTAGGAGCAGCAGAATTGGAGCTTCAATCCGCATGCTTGATTCACTATTTCTCCCTCTTGGATCTCGTCTTCCCAAAGCCTTGCAGGTGGGTATCAGTGGACGCCTGGGTATGTAATGTGATCTGAGAATCCACCCTCCCCTCTTTCCTACAAAGAACCACTTCTCACACGTGGTTAAAAAACAAAAACAAAACTGAAAGCAATAAAAGGATCATGAAAATTAGGAATTCCCCTCTACTCTCCTCCAGCCACCAAGCTCTACAGGAACTCTTTAAAGACAACCCCCTTTTACTTTTCTTTATTATTATTATTTGTACAGACAGGGTCTTGCTCTGTCACCCAGGCTATAGTGCAGTAGCACGATCATAGCTCATTGTACCCTCAAACTCAGGTGCTCAAGGATCTTCCCACCTCGGCCTGCCAAGTAGCTGGGACTACAGGTGCTCACCACCACACCTGGCTAATTTTTTAATTTTTTGTAGAGACGAGGTCTCACTATGTTGCCCAGGCTGGTCTCAAACTCCTGGCTAAAGTGATTCCCACAACCTTGTCCTCCTAAAGTTCTGGGATTACAAGCATGAGCCACCACACCCAGTAAAGACAACTCTTACAATCAGCCTATGTAAATGTATAGGTATTTTATGGGGTGTATGTATGTGTTTCTGTGTGTGTGTTGGTACATAAACGGTAAGATTTTATAATTTCTTTTATTCTTTGCTTTTTTTTTCTTTCTTTTTTTTTTTTTTTGAGACGGAGTTTTGCTCTTGTCACCCAGGCTGGAGTGCAATGGTGCGATCTCAGCTCACTGCAACCTCCGCCTCCCAGGTTCAAGCAATTCTACTGCCTCAGCCTCCCGAGTAGCTGGGATTACAGGCACTCGCCGCCATGCCCAGCTAATTTTCGTATTTTTAGTAGAGACAGGGTTTCACCATGTTGGCCAGGCTGGTGTCAAACTCCTGACCTCAGGTGATCCACCTGCTTCAGCCTCCCAAAGTGCTGGGATTACAGGCGTGAGCCACTGCACCCAGTCTCTTTGCTTTTTTTTAAGACTGTAATTGGAATAACTTTCCACATCAATACATATGGAACTGCCTTCTTTTTAACCAAATCCTTGATGGATTTAGGTTTTAGTCTTTTATTAATAATGCTTCAGTGAATAACTCTCACTGTGCATCATTTCACACATGTGGAAGTAAATCTATGGAATAAATACAGATAGAATTACTAGATTCAAGGATGTGCAGGTTTTTAGTTTTTAAAGCTTGCCAAATTGCCCTTCATAAAGCCCATATTACACCCTCACAATCAATGTATAGAGTGCTATCATCCTATTTCATAAAAACTTTACTTTTCGGTTTATTCATCCACCTCCACGCTTACACACTCAACAGCCCCAAACTGTTCAGCTTCTGAAATGCAAAATTCAAACGTACACCTTGTCCATAACTTTTATCCAACTACTCCCATTACACCCCCATGCCTTCCCCAGCAGTTCGTTGCTGCATTCCCTTCCTCTTCCCATCACACCTAGCTCTGTGATCTGTCACTTTATCCTGGATCAGGCCAACCATTGCCACCTCCGAGCCAACATCCTAGCTACTCCGAGCCAACATCCTAGCTACCATCCTAGAGAGAAATCACTCCACCTGGGCTGCTCCAAATTCATATTCCCCAACCTCACCTGGGCCCTCCGCACTGCTCCTTGTGATCAATGCTCCCTTCCCCGGAAGAGTTTTCAAAGCTTTCCATTCTCCTCGGAACTCCCTCCCCACCAACGGATGGCCACCCTTCCACCTTCCTCGGGGAAATGATAATCCCATTTTTCTTCCCCCTCTCCTCCACTCTCTCTCCCTTCTCTATTCCCTTGTCATTTAAGCCTCTTCTAGCCTCTCTCATCTGAAAAGCCTCTCTCTTGACTCTACCTCTTCCTGTCACTGTCTCGTCTCTCGCCCTGTTCAAGGCCTCACTTCCTGTGAGAGAATCTACGCCGTGATTATTCCACCCCATCTCACATTTAGTCTCCAAACCTCTGAAATTTGACTTCAACCATCACAATTAAAATTGCTCTTGTATGCACCCAGTAAGCTGACAGTAATTACTGTCAACCTCCTGCCATTTGACCTCTCTGCAGCGTTGGACACTTTTCTATCCTCCTTCATGAAACGGCCTTTTGTTCCTTTAGCTTCTGGCGCCTCATCTCTTGCCACTCACCACCTCCTGTCTGTGCTGCAGCCTTATTCAACTCTTGACACTTCCTCATGTGGTGGATGGGGTGTTGACTCCTCAACTCTCCGAGTGATTAGTCTAAACCAAACATAGTGCTCTCACTCCCCTAGCTAGCAATTTGATCCGGAAGAAGTATGTGACCCAAGCCTGGCCAATAAGACATGAGAAGTTGTCTGCTTGGGATCAAAAGAGATTTTTTTTATTATTATTATTCCTAAAGGGTCATGTGGGAAAGACAATATATCTTCTTGTGCCGAGGATGGAGCTGAACACAGGGAGGAGGGAAGAGCCAGGAGAACACAGAGCAGAGGAGCTCAGCCATGTGGACTCTGCCTGAGGCCACACTGCAGAGGACCTCTTGTTATGTAAGATCCTAAATTGGCTCATGGCTTAGACAGCTTGAGTGAGGCTTTATTTGCTTAAAGGCATTTGAACCTATACACCATATTCACCTCTCCATTTGTATGTGTTGTTTCTTCTGCCTGGAACCTTTTTACGACCGTTTATCTCCTCTTTCCTACTCATCCATGAGCCTCAACTCAGGCATACTTCTACTAGGGGGCCATCTACGGTCCCTCAAGAGAAGGCATCTTTCCTTTGTACTCCTATAGTACTGTGTGAGAATAGAAGTATAATAACTTACTTGGGCCAGTGTGGCGGCTCATGTGGGTAATCCCAGCACTTTGAGAGGCCAAGGTAGGGGAGAACTACTTGAGACTAGGAGTTCGAGACTAGCCTGGGCAACAAAGCGAGATGCCCCCCAACCCTGCGCATTTCTATACAAAGTAAAAAGGAAAAAAAAATAGCCTAGCACAGTGGTGTGCACCTATAGTTACAGCTACTTGGGAGGCTAAGGTAGGAGGATTCTTTGAGCCTACAAGTTGGAGGCTGCAGTGAGCTATGATTGTGCTACTGCACTCCCGCCTAGGTGACAAAGCAAGATACTGTCTCAAGAAAAAAAAAATTACTTGAATATAACTCCCACTAGACTGTAATTCTTTGATGAGGGAGATGACTTTTAGCACCCAACACAGTGCCTGGCACATAGTAATTGCTCATTAAATATCTGCTAAAAGAATAAATACTACTTTCATTGATCTAACCATCACTTTTTATGGTAATAACAATATTGGCAAAGACTCATGGCAATGAGCACTTCCCACACTCATAGCTGATGGTAGAGTTTTTCTAAATTGCAACTTGACAATATGTTTTAGAGTACAAAAAAAAGTGTGCCAGAATGCCACTTCTAAGAATTTATCATTACAAAAAATCAAGATTTATTTATATATATGTGCAGGACTGTCTTGTTCTTAATGGTGAAGCATCAAAAGCAATCTACAACAGTAGAGTGGACTGGTTAAATGAATTCTAGTATATCTATATACTACAATACTATGCAGCCAACATTTGGTGCTTCTGAAAAATATTTAATCATTTGGGAAAATATTTATATCATTAAGTGAAAAAGCATGTAACAAAAGCTATAACCCAGTGTGGTTCCTATTTTTAAAATGTACATGAACAAAGAAGACTAGAGTAAGGAACAGTGGCTGACACCTGTAATCTCAGTTCTTTTGGAGGCTGAGGTGAGAAGATCACTTGAACCTAGGAGTTCGAGACCAGACTGGGCAACATAGCAAGACCCTATCTCAACAACAACAAGAACAACAGCACAATCAGCCAGGCATTGTAGTGCATGCCTATAGTCCCACCTACTAGGGATGCTGAGGTAGGAGGATAGCTTGAGCCTGGGAGGTCAAGGCTTCAGTGAGCCATGACTGTGTCACTGCACTCCAGCTTGGGTGACAGAGCAAGACCCTATCTGTGAAAAAGAAAGAATGAAAGAAAAAGACTAGAAAGTGTGCACTAATATTTCAATAGTGGTTATCTGAATGGTAGGATTGTAATTTTAGTTTCTTCTTTATGCTTTTCTAAATTCTCAATAATAAATATGTATTTTTAAAAGCTGTTAAAATTAATATTAAGAATAGAAAAGAAAGGTGAGAAGAAGGAAGAAAGAACAGAGAGAGGTGAAAAGAGAGGAGAGAAAGAATAAGAAGATGGGACTCTGAATCAGGATAATTGAGTTTTAATCCTAGCTTTACCAATAAGAGGCCACCCAGTTCAGGCTAAGTCATTTAGTCTTTATCCCTCAATATCTGACTCAGCAAATGGGAATAATCTTTACCCTACCTTATGGAATTTTTTTCGATACAAAAAAGTATATGAAGGGGCTTTGAAAAAATGTATATATTTTGTAATATCAGATGGCATTTTTATTCACACAGATATTGTTTAATCACAGCTACTCTTTCTATAATTTAAGCCCTTAAACACATTTTTTATCTAAATAATGAAATCTAATCCATTATTTCCTATGTGGCTTTCCAAGCATTTGAGAGATGTCAAGAGTTTCATTCAGTCAATAAAGGTGTCTGTTTTATTGAAACAAAAAAATAAAAATTTCTTCCACTTACCAAAATGTCTGAAATCCCCATCTTCCTCATTCCTTTAAGTTGAAGTACTGATTGTTGCATGCCAAAATAAAAAGTTGTATAAAAACTGAAGCATTTCTTCCATGCTTTACATTCTGTAATATAAAACATGTGACCAGTGGTTTGTAAAGAGAATAGAGAAGATGCCTTGAAGAGCTAAGTCATAGATCACCACTTTGGGGAAAGGTACTTTCCATTTCAATGAGAGAATCTGAGTAGCCAGAGGTTACCTTACAACCTCAGGTACTTGGAATTACACAACTTAATAGCATTTAATATTCTCTATGGGTTAGCCTCAAACTGCTGTTATTAAGATTATTATGTAAAACACATACTACCCTTCAGCCAAACTGGAATACATTAGACTCTCATTGCTTGAAAATATAACATTTATTTTGTATTTTTGCCAATCAAATAGGTATAAAATGGTATCTTATTGCATTCTTGATTGGTATTTCCCTCATCACTAATGATACCGAACATATGTTTGTATGTTTGATTGTATTTGTTTCCTTTTCTGATGTCTTTTATTATCATTTCTTTTTCTTATTTTGTGTATTTTTTCTTGTCGATGGTAGAATCTATGTATTCTTGATACTAATAATGTGTGTATTGCAAGTATCTTTTCTCAATTTGACATTTTTCTTTTCATTTTAAGATATCTTTTGATAAACAAAATATATTAATTTTAATACAACTGATCAATGTTTGTAGCAGACACTTTTGAAAAATCGTGCATATCTTTCCCTATCCTAAGGACTAAAACATATTTATTTATATTTTCTAACATCAATTTTAAGGTTTTATTTTTCAAATTTAAGTCCTTAATCCATCTTGAGTTGATTTTTGTATGTGGTAAGAGTAGGAATCTAGAGAGGGTGGAGCCAAGATGGCCGAATAGGAACAGCTCCGGTCTCCAGCTCCCAGCCCCAGCGACACAGAAGACGGGTGATTTCTGCATTTCTGCTTGAGGTACTGGTTTCATCTCACTAGGGAGTGCCTAACAGTGGGTGCAGGACAGTCCGTGAAGCGCACTGTGCGCGAGCCGAAGCAGGGCGAGGCATTGCCTCACTTGGGAAGCGCAAGGGGTCAGGGAGTTCCCTTTCCTAGTCAAAGAAAGGGGAAACAGACGGCACCTGGAATATCAGGTCAGTCCCATCCTAATACTGCGCTTTTCCAACGGGCCTGGAAAACGGCACACTAGGAGATTGTGTCCCGCACCTGGCTCGGAGGGTCCTATGCCGACGGAGTCTCGCCGATTGCTAGCACAGCAGTCTGAGATCAAGCTGCAAGGCGGCAGCGAGGCTGGGGGAGGGGCGCCCGCCATTGCCCAGGCTTGCTTAGGTAAACAAAGCAGCCAGGAAGCTCGAACTGGGTGGAGCCCACCACAGCTCAAGGAGGCCTGCCTGCCTCTGTAGGCTCCACCTCTGGGGGCAGGGCACAGACAAACAAAAACTCAGCAAGAACCTCCACAGACTTAAATGTCCCTGTCTGACTGACAGCTTTGAAGAGAGTAGTGGTTCTCCCAGCACGCAGCTGGAGATCTGAGAACGGACAGACTGTCTCCTAAAGTGGGTCCCTCACCCCTGAGCAGCCTAACTGGGAGGCACCCCCCCAGTAGGGTCAGACTGACACCTCATTCAACCGGGTACTCCTCTGAGACAAAACTTTCAGAGGAACTATCAGACAGCTGAATTTGTGGTCTCACGAAAATCTGCTGTTCTGCAGCCACCGCTGCTGACACCCAGCCAAACAGGGTCTGGAGTGGACCTCTAGTAAGCTCCAACAGACCTGCAGCTGAGGGTCCTGTCTGGTAGAAGGAAAACTAACAAACAGAAAGGACATCAACACCAAAAACCCATCTGTACATCACCATCATCAAAGACAAAAAGTAGATAAAACCACAAAGATGGGAAAAAAACAGAGCAGAAAAACTGGAAACTCTAAAAAACATCTCCTCCTCCAAAGGAACGCAGTTCCTCACCAGCAACGGAACAAAGCTGGATGGAGGATGACTTTGATGAGTTGAGAGAAGAAGGCTTCAGACGATCAAACTACTCTGAGCTACGAGAGGAAATTCAAAACAATAGCAAAGAAGTTAAAAACTTTGAAAAAAAATTAGAAGGATTGATAACTAGAATAACCAATGGAGAGAAGGGCTTAAAGGAGCTGATGGAGCTGAAAGCCAAGTTTCGAGAACTACGCGAAGATTGCAGAAGCCTCAGTAGCAGATGCGATCAACTGGAAGAAAGGGTATCGCTGATGGAAGATGAAATGAATGAAATGAAGAGAGAAGGGAAGTTTAGAGAAAAAAGAATAAAAAGAAATGAACAAAGCCTCCAAGAAATTTGGGACTATGTGAAAAGACCAAACCTACGTCTGATTGGTGTACCTGAAAATGATGGGGAGAATGGAACCAAGTTGGAAAACACTCTGCAAGATATTATCCAGGAGAACTTCCCCAATCTAGCAAGGCAGGCCAGCATTCAGATTCAGGAAATACAGAGAACGCCACAAAGATACTCCTCAAGAAGGGCAACTCCAAGACACATAATTGTCAGATTCACCAAAGTTGAAATGAAGGAAAAAATGTTAAGGGCAGCCAGAGAGAAAGGTCGGGTTACCCACAAAGGGAAGCCCATCAGACTAACAGCTGATCTCTCAGCAGAAACTCTACAAGCCAGAAGAGAGTGGGGGCCGATATTCAACATTCTTAAAGGAAAGAATTTTCAACCCAGAATTTCCTATCCCGCCAAACTAAGCTTCATAAGTGAAGGAGAAATAAAATACTTGACAGACAAGCAAACGCTGAGTGATTTTGTCACCACCAGGCCTGCCCTAAAAGAGCTCCTGAAGGAAGCACTAAACATGGAAAGGAACAACCGGTTCCAGCCACTGCAAAAACATGCCAAATTGTAAAGACCAGCGAGGCTAGGAAGAAACTATAGCAACTAACGAGCAAAATAACCAACTAACATCATAATGACAGGATCAGATTCACACATAACAATATTAACGTTAAATGTAAATGGGCTAAATGCTCCAATCAAAAGACACAGACTGGCAAACTGGATAAGGAGTCAGGACCCATCAGTGTGCTGTATTCAGGAAACCCATCTCACGTGCAGAGACACACATAGACTCAAAATAAAGGGATGGAGGAAGATCTATCAAGCAACTGGAAAACAAAAAAAGGCAGGGGTTGCAATCCTAGTCTCTGATAAAATAGACTTTAAACCAACAAAGATCAAAAGAGACAAAGAAGGCCATTACATAATGGTAAAGGGATCAATTCAACAAGAAGAGCTAACTATCCTAAATATATATGCACCCAACACAGGAGCACCCAGATTCATAAAGCAAGTCCTCAGTGACCTACAAAGGGACTTAAACTCCCACACAATAATAATGGGAGATTTTAACACCCCACTGTCAGCATTAGACAGATCAACGAGACAGAAAGTTAACAAGGATATCCAGGAATTGAACTCAGCTCTACATAAAGTGGACCTAATAGACATCTACAGAACTCTCCACCCCAAGTCAACAGAATATACATTTTTTTCAGCACCACACCACACCTATTCCAAAATTGACCACATAGTTGGAAGTAAAGCTCTCCTCAGCAAATGTAAAAGAATAGAAATTATAACAAACTGTCTCTCAGACCACAGTGCAATCAAACTAGAACTCAGGATTAAGAAAGTCACTCAAAATCGCTCAACTACATGGAAACTGAACTACCTGCTCCTGAATGACTGTTGGGTACATAATGAAATGAAGGCAGAAATAAAGATGTTCTTTGAAACCAACGAGAACAAAGACACAACATACCAGAATCTCTGGGACACATTCAAAGCAGTGTGTAGAGGGAAATTTATAGCACTAAATGCCCACAAGAGAAAGCAGGAAAGATCCAAAATTGACACCCTAACATCACAATTAAAAGAACTAGAAAAGCAAGAGCAAACACATTCAAAAGCTAGCAGAAGGCTAGAAATAACTAAAATCAGAGCAGAACTGAAGGAAATAGAGACACAAAAAACCCTTCAAAAAATTAATGAATCCAGGAGCTGGTTTTTTGAAAAGATCAACAAAATTGATGGACCGCTAGCAAGACTAATAAAGAAGAAAAGAGAGAAGAATCAAATAGATGCAATAAAAAACGAAAAAGGGGATATCACCACCGATCCCACAGAAATACAATCTACCATCAGAGAATACTACAAACACCTCTATGCAAATAAACTAGAAAATCTAGAAGAAATGGATAAATTCCTCGACAAATACACCCTCCCAAGACTAAACCAGGAAGAAGTTGAATCTCTGAATAGACCAATAACAGGTTCTGAAATTGTGGCAATAATCAATAGCTTACCAACCAAAAAGAGTCCAGGACCTGATGGATTCACAGCTGAATTCTACCAGAGGTACAAGGAGGAACTGGTACCATACCTTCTGAAACTATTCCAATCAATAGAAAAAGAGGGAATCCTCCCTAACACATTTTATGAAGCCAGCATCATCCTGATACCAAAACCTGGCAGAGACATAACCAAAAAAGAGAATTTCAGACCAATATCCTTGATGAACATTGATGCAAAAATCCTCAATAAAATACTGGCAAACCGAATCCAGCAGCACATCAAAAAGCTTATCCACCATGATCAAGTGGGCTTCATCCCTGGGATTCAAGGCTGGTTCAACATACGCAAATCAATAAATGTAATCCAGCATATAAACAGAACCAAAGACAAAAACCACATGATTATCTCAATAGATGCAGAAAAGGCCTTTGACAAAATTCAACAACGCTTCATGCTAAAAACTCTCAATAAATTAGGTATTGATGGGACGTATCTCAAAATAATAAGAGCTATCTATGACAAACCCACAGCCAATATCATACTGAATGGGCAAAAACTGGAAGCATTCCCTCTGAAAACTGGCACAAGACAGGGATGCCCTCTCTCACCGCTCCTTTTCAACATAGTGCTGGAAGTTCTGGCCAGAGCAATCAGGCAGGAGAAGGAAATAAAGGGTATTCAATTAGGAAAAGAGGAAGTCAAATTGTCCCTGTTTGCAGATGACATGATTGTATATCTAGAAAACCCCATTGTCTCAGCCCAAAATCTCCTTAAGCTGATTAGCAACTTCAGCAAAGTCTCAGGATACAAAATTAATGTACAAAAATCACAAGCATTCTTGTACACCAATAACAGACAAACAGAGAGCCAAATCATGAGCGAACTCCCATTCACAATTGCTTCAAAGAGAATAAAATACCTAGGAATCCAACTTACAAGGGATGTGAAGGACCTCTTCAAGGAGAACTACAAACCACTGCTCAATGAAATCAAAGAGGATACAAACAAATGGAAGAACATTCCATGCTCATGGGTTGGAAGAATCAATATCGTGAAAATGGCCATACTGCCCAAGGTCATTTATAGATTCAATGCCATCCCCATCAAGCTACCAATGACTTTCTTCATAGAATTGGAAAAAACTACTTTAAAGTTCATATGGAACCAAAAAAGAGCCCGCATCGCCAAGTCAATCCTAAGCCAAAAGAACAAAGCTGGAGGCATCACGCTACCTGACTTTAAACTATTCTACAGGGCTACAGTAACCAAAACAGCATGGTACTGGTACCACAACAGAGACATAGATCAATGGAACAGAACAGAGCCCTCAGAAATGATGCCGCATAGCTACAACTATCTGATCTTTGACAAACCTGACAAAAACAAGAAATGGGGAAGGGATTCCCTATTTAATAAATGGTGCTGGGAAAACTGGCTAGCCATATGTAGAAAGCTGCAACTGGATCCCTTCCTTACACCTTATACAAAAATTAATTCAAGATGGATTAAAGACTTATATGTTAGTCCTAAAACCATTAAAATCCTACAAGAAAACCTAGGCAATACCATTCAGGACATAGGCGTGGGCAAGGACTTCATGTCTAAAACACCAAAAGCAATGGCAACAAAAGC